>NW_026848698.1:0-23362 GCF_030435595.1 Desarmillaria tabescens | reverse complement strand
AAAGAGGTCAGTAATACGTGCATGCATTTCGGTCACGCACACGTCCCTCAAACACTTGATAATGATCGTTCAAAATAACATCATTCTCAACGTGTCGCAATGGTACTCCCATTTCCCTTTCTCGACCCATAAACGTTGCTGACGCTCACATGTAAGTGACATAAATCATAGAGGTGCCAGTAATAAAGGGCGCTTACGCAAATTAGAGGTGAGTTGGGTCATCAAGGTTTCCTTAGCCGATCCTCAGGCAGGCAGTTATACCTCGATAAAAGTCTCAGTGCCGAACCTTGGAAAAATAGCCAAAAGGGTTGTGATGCATTGGGGGGAACTTGTCAGAAAGAGTACAAACGAAAAGTAAGCAACCATGACCTTGTAAAGGGAAAACACCTGTAATATTCGTTCGAAGATAAAATAATGAAGAGCACAAATTGGACGAGCAGAATCGAAAACCTATCAAAACATGGAAGCGATCCAGGAGAGCTTGGACTTGGCAGAGCGCCGAAAAACCGCCTTGATCCTTCTGAGCAGACCGTGGAGAGGAAGAATCGCTGTGAGCAGCCACTGGCAGTAGAAGATTCTGACCAAGAAAAGCTGCGCTCCTTTGGATTCTGCAACATTCCAATTGGTGCTGGTAGAACGCAAAGAAGAAATCATGAGATGCAGTAAAAGGGGAAAGGTTTCCTAATGCGGCCTTGTTGTTAAGGAACAGCTCGGCTCCCAAGTATTCCCCTGGTGGACTACCGTAATTGCTCGCAAAACTGGCAAATTTCCCTGCAGCTAACGAAAGGTAAGGCAACGGGATGAACCCTTTACGGTCACCAGCACGGTCAGGATACGACCCGGTTAGCTTGGAGCATCCCGACTCCCATATCAGGGGTGATAGCAACGACGTCGAAAGCGCCCAAAACATTCCTCTTTCCGCTACGTCATCTTCCATGTACCCCCCTGCCCCCCAACAGCGTCGGGGGGCCTCCCCTTCTCAGTCGTCTCTTCCTCTCGGTGCAGGCGCGCCGAAACGGGTACATATTGTTGACGACTCCTTCGACGTCAATGCCAGGTCCCAGAGTTACGATGCTGAAAGCGGTGGATTCTCCAGTCCTTCGATGCCAGAGCCAGTTAAGCCTCCGGCGCACAGCCGAGGGTCCAGCTGGGACATTTTGAACGGTATCAGGAAGTTTGAGCATTCCTACGAAGAATTCGACTCTAGAAATGCAAGCCAGAGCCACTTGGTTTATGCAGATGGGGACATGCCCAATAACAAGGTGCGTAACTACATAAATATGCACGGTGTTTCCATTCTAATGGGTAGAAAATCTAGGTTTCCAAACTATACAATTATTTGCTGAATGTATCAATCGTTTCCAGGTGGATCTTGTTCATTCTACCAATCATGGCTATACTTTGGATCCCGGTATACTTCAACTCACTACCTTCCCCAATGCCATGGTAAGTCCTCCTCCTTCTTCACTCGGTCTTGAGTAGGCTATATCAACGACTGTAGGTTTGGGGTGTCAAACTTCTTTGGTGGAGTATATGGCTTAGTGTCGTATGGGGCGGGTGGTGGGTCGCTTTGGCTGGTTCACGTCTATTACCACCTATCATCCGTGCGACCGTCGGCGCAGTAGCCGTGGCTGCAAGAAGATACATCGATTGGGCATCGGCATTACATCGATATGTCGCCCTGTTTGCTTGGTCGCTCGCTAATTGGATTACTTGGAATCCCGTTATCGACAGTCGTCAGAGTTCAGACGCCTCCGAGAAATCTGTCAATATCATCAACCTTATCGGCAAATTGTTGTTCGGTATATACCTTTGTGCAGCGGTGCTGCTGGCTGAGAAATTTGCTATTCAATGGATTGCCGCAAAATTCCATGAACGGTCTTACGCCGGTCAGTGCTAACAAATTTTGTTTTGCTTGTTGACCACCTTATTCAATCCTTCCTCCTGACAGAGCGTATCGCTGACCAAAAATTCGCCGTCAGGTCTCTCGTTACTTTATACCGACATTCTTCAGATATACCTGGCCGTTCAGATACCCTGAAGGAGAGCACTTCAAAAGGCATTGCGGCTCCGAGGAAATTTTTTAAACGTGCAATGAAAGGAGTGCGGGTTGCCGCAACAAACAACGACATCGGCTTTCGGAAATGTTTGCCGTGAGTGCCTTGAGTTGCCAAGCAATAAATACTGATAATCTTTCCTTCAGTCCGAGATTGCTGGCAGGTAGAACCAGCGCTATTTTCACTCTAGACCAATCAGGTTGGCTAATATGCCCTGGCAGTTCGGTGCTCCAGCCAAACTCTCCACAAGCAATGGTCAAGACTGCTTTGGAATCAGCCAACAAGTCTCGTTTGGTATGTTCAAGATAAAGCGTTATCCAAAATAACGACAATTCCCTCAAATGTATGATTTTAGCTCGCTCGCCGGCTCTTTTATTCCTTTGTCAAGCCTGGCTCCGATTGGCTCTTCGTCGAAGATATTGCGCAATTTTTCCCGACCCCAGACGAAGCCGATCAAGTGTTCGCACTTTTTGATAAAGATTCAAACGGTGATGCATCTAGGGATGAGGTTGAGATGGCTTGCTTGTTTGTGTTCTTCTTACTTCGAGCCATTGTGACCCTGACAGGTGATAAGGGACTTTCATCGAGAACAACTGTCCATCGAGCATTCAATGCAGGACCTGGACAGTGCCGTTGGGCGTCTAGATAACATCTTGATGTCTCTTTATGTCGTTGCCGCTGCTTTGATCATTGCGATTTGCTTGGTATATCTCAATTGTTTGTTCTCGTGACCATGAGCTTCTCACTTTCTTTCCACAGGAAGCGCAGTTGACGACCTTGATTACTGGCGCTGGAACATTTGTTCTCGGTCAGTTCTTTTTGCCGCGTTGTCAAATCCTTCGTAACCAATAGGCTTTTAGGATTGAGTTGGTTAATTGGATCAAGTCTTTCTGAGGTTCTCACAAGTATCATCTTCCTCTTTATTCGGCATCCCTTCGATGTCGGAGATCGTGTGGATTTGGAGAAGGCGTCCTATACCGTGAAGGAGATCCGCCTCTTGAGTACGATATTTTTGGACTCGAACGGAGTATATGTTCAGGCACCTAACAGCGTACTAAACACTCTGGTATGTTTTGACCTTTTCAAATTCGTATCCTTTTCACCTGTCTTTAGTTCATACAAAATATCCGGCGTAGTCCGCAAGTAAGTCTTTATAATTTCATCAGTCGGAAGTAAATGCCTAATGGAAATCGAATTGTCATCAGATGAGCGAGGCGTTCACCTTTGACGTCAGCTACGCAACGTCATTCGAAGATTTGGAACGACTCCGAGAGAAAATGCTTGCCTTCGTCAAGGGAGAAAGGCGTGATTACCAGCCGGTGTTTGATGTAGCGGTCGTTGGTACGATTTTTGCGATTGTTTTGTGAAGATAAGGATTTACTGAAGGTTTAAAGATTTTCCTGATCAAGAAAAGATGACTCTTTCGGCGGAAATCAAATACAAAAGCAACGGCCAGCAGGGTGGTTTGAAAGGTTAAAAAGTTCCTTTGACGCGCGGTTGATGGAACTTAAATATTTCCATTCCAGCCAAACGCAGAAACAAATGGATCTGTGCATTGAAGTCGGTCCTGGCAGACCTGCACATTTATGGCCCGACCGGCAATCCAGATAAAGAACCTGCAACTAAACGTTACACCAAGGTTCCTTGGGAGAAAGTTGAAGCTGACAATAGAAAAAAGGCAACGGAGATGCCGCTCGTACCTGCTGAACCTGTTGGGGGTTGGCATTTGTCGGGCTCGAACCTAATAGGTCGGTCATCTCCTTTCGTATGGCGTCACTTATCCTGATATCTTTGGATCTACTAGTTGGAGGTGCTGAAGACGACGTCTTTGGCGAAGCCGATGAGCTTCATATGACGAGTCCTCGTCGAGGACTCTCTGACGATTCGGGGCTCCCGACTGCCTCTTCAGCTGTCCGTATGCCAAGTGCGATGACTATGCCGACTTCCGGATCATCTAGTGCTGTGAATATTGCAGGAGCGGATTTCATCGAGATGAAGCCACGCTCATGAGGTTAAGCTGGAATTGACCGGACTCTTTTGCCGAGGTGATACAGTCGGACACTGCTAAGTATCTTTGAGACTGAGATCTATATGGAACTTTCTGGATTTTTACGAAATAACTACTTACATATAGATTACAAACATAACTCTAACGATCCAGACTACACGGTCCATCCATTTGATTGCTGTTCAGGACTTGACCAACCACCGGACCCACCCCATGCACTTGTAGCGCCCCCGGAAGTTGGACTAGCACCTCCCCACGCACTTGCACCTCCTCGGGAGGGGCTAGAACTACCACCCCATCCACCCGAATCACCCCACCCGCCGCCACCACCACCACCACCTCCCCAGGCGTCCGCTGCCTGGGCGGGGACTGCAAGTTGCTGGTCTTGGCCATTGATCATGTCAACTTCCGTATCATGCTTGAGACCTAAAATAAGGTTGGCCAATTTTGTTTGCAGTTCCTTGAGGCCCTATCAGATATGACTTTTGAGACCAGTATGTCGTGGAAGTGATGATGTACAAACCTTCATGACAACCTCCTGAGGACCCAAACTTCCATCTGTCTCCACTTCGAAGTAGAATTTTCTAGGTTTTGCGTTGAAATCAAAAACTTCGTCATCGCGTGGTGGGTCTTCTTCGCGCGCGTTGTCACTGACTGGCCATTCGGCTCTTTCGTCAACTTCAAACCAATGTGTTGTATGTCGCAGTTTGTTATAAGGATCGTATTCAAATGAGACTGCAGAACAAGGTGACCATTTGGCATGTTCTTTAGCGATACCCTTTTGTAAAGGTCAGTAGCTGTCGGCACAAGGATCAAGAAGTGACCTTTTTTGCAATGCATTTCATCTTCAATGCTTGTCCCTTTCGTATTTTACAAATAAGCACAGGAGGCACTCCTGGTCTATCTAGAGGGAGATCACAAGGTCGGCTCCCAAAAACTAGAGCGGAGGACAATCTTACTTTTCCCAACAGGATGTCCGAAGTCAGCCGTTCTCTTTGTAAGCTCATCGCCGCCATCTGCCGCATAGATATCAGTGGGTGCGGCTACTACGTCAAGATGATTGCTTGTTATATCCATGGTGATGGCTTCATTGCAGGACACGTCCAATATCAGTTGAATTGAACAGTATGCACAAAACGACATGCATGTACAATCCTTGAACGATATTAAGCTGTAATAGAGCAGTTATAGGACTGGTGCCACGCACCCTGTTGTACTTCATCGCCTCATCGCAGTTGGTGCTGACCAAGGGCACCATTCCAAGTCTGTGGCAAATGAACTCGTCAGGCAAGACTGATGTATTGGCCTCCACTTCAACCATATCAATTGCTTATTACAGAATAAGCAAGAATTCATTAGGACAGCAACTTGATTCTCACCAATGGTAGGAATGTCTGCCATCATCACCCTCCGGAGAGAATTAGCAAAACTAGCATCAAGGCTTAGTTAGGCACGATAATACGCGCACAAAAAGGCGGCGCACGCAAGGTCGACATTTTCGAGAACAAAGTCTGCTTTGTCTTTTTTGAGGTCGCGGATACGGACAGTGGGCTCGGGGTCGTCTTGGCTCTGCATGGTGGTAAGAACTAAGCCAGGACAATGGCCTTTAGAAGTAATAAGGCCAAATAAGCGATCACATCTTCTTCCCGAGCTCCGCATCCTTGATTAATAACTGTGAATCCATCCAAATATCCATTCCTCCTTCGAGGATGTATGCTCTTTCTTCACTGAGAGTTTTTCGATATTTCGTATATAGGCCCAAAAGGCTAACGCCATTCTAATTTTCCGAATGATGGTTGACTGAGACTCTCACGTTCAAGTTACGATCATATAGACGGCAGATGCCACTAAACAAACCATGAAACTCACGCGTTCAGGTAACTCTTGCCTTCTCTTTGGGGCTGTGATGATGAATTCTTACAGTATTATCACCTTTCGACCTCCAACGGTAGGTGACAACCAGGCATCTGTGACATTCATGGTAGACGGCATGTCGAAGGACTTCCCTGAATTTGAAGAAACTGAGGTTAGTCCTATGTCCGCGGAGAACTCCATCCAGCCCTTGGATGACTGATAAAGATATCCCTCACCACATCCCTTGCTTGATGCTCAGTGGTTTGTTACAGATAGAACATACAGTGAAATAGCTCGCTGCCTAAATGATATGCTTGCGGACAAAAGCACCTTTCGGATATGCCGATTCCTACGAATGGGCCTTCTAGTACTACCGCCCCGCATGGATGCGTGATTTTGGGACACCCTAGACTCAAGGCACGGAGTTGACTGTCGATCTTCAGGACCCAGATTGTGCGTGGCGACATCTCTGGATTAGAACTAGCGGAGAAATCACTTGCCTTGGAACGTGGGTGCTTTCTAATTTCATTGACATAAGAAAGAACTTTTGTGTGAAACATCTTCGTCCGGTAGTTCGGGCATAACATCACATTCCAGGTACTTAGTACTTAGTCGTCTTAATTACCCTTTTAGCACCGCCTATAGCAGCTAAACCTTTTTTATTTCTAGACCAATAAATCCGGCAACTTTACAAGTGAGCTCCCAGCCAAGTATAAGGCGTTCGAGGACGGTGCCATGCGAGCGGGTGCTGCCAATGGCTTGCACTTAAATGGCCGGACAAATCTGCTCTTTTCCGAGCAGGCTCACTGCGGTTCCTGGATATTTTCCAACATAAAAGGGTTATGTGCTCCAAATCTTCAAAAAGTACGTATAAATTTCCCAAATGCGCCTATTTCTTAATGATTTGTCAAGAAAACATCAGAAACGCTGGATCGACCCATAATCCGTTTAAAGCGCTTCGGCGTAACACAAAAACCGCGGGAACATCGCAGTCCTCGGAGATCTATTCTCACCACTATCACTCGGGTGGCATGCTCAGGATGTTCCATGAATGTCAGGTTGAGGTCTTGGTCTTGTTATAAAAGTTACACCACTGCCCCCCAGACCGCTCCGTTATCCTCCCGAGCTCGACTACGTACATCACCATGTCTTGGCCCAAACGTTCCCTTGCGGAGGGTGAGTACACTTTCGACGCGGTGTATGTGGCTGATATTCCCTCAGCTGAAGCAATTCTATGTGGACCGAGAAGTCCCCATGAGATCGAGACCCGTTTGGTCGACGGAAGGCTACAGCGCGTGTACAAGCATCTAGCACCCGTCACTGCGGGATTTCTGGTTATCGTCGGTCAAAAAATATCACAACGACACCTATGTTGTATTCGAAGGGGAGCGGCTCACTTATGGACAAGTCCACGAGTACGCCACAAAGGCTGCTGGCGTGTACTACAGCGCATATGGGATCCGAAAAGGTTGGTAGGCCCACAGTCATAGTCTAAAGACGTCCTGAAGGCTTTTTCACAGGCGATCGGATCTGTATCTGTTCTCGAAACTGCTCGGAGTTTACGATCAACTGGTGGGCTTGCCGTGCGTTGTTTGGCGCTACCACACTAAGTCACTACTTACACTTACACCCAGACCTCCTTGGTGCGGTCCCGGTTCTGGTAAACGCGTAAGGATGCCCCCAGCCGTCATCACATATGTTCACTCATTCAGTGTCTAGGTGGCTTCCTCTGGAGCCTCTGAAATACTGCATCACTCATACGCAATGCAGACTTCTTCTCGTCGACTTGGAGCGGGCTGCTGTCCTGGAGCCTGTCCTTACAGCTATGTGTTCTGAGATAGGTGTGACGGGTGTTCTGGTACTGGATGCATCATGCGATGCATATCTTCGGAAAGGAATGGAGCGCTACCACGACGTCGTCGATAATTTTGTCGGCCATTGGAGGAACGTCCTGGATGACAGATACCCGGTCATTCATCCCGAAGATAATGCTGCGATCATGTTTACTTCAGGTAACATTTTGTTGCTTCTTGAATTCCATTTCTGACTTCGTTGTCAACAGGTACGACTGGCCTTCCCAAAGGGGTGCTAAGCACGCAACGACAGTTTCTAACAAATTCGCTCAATGTAGGCGTCCAATCCGCCTATCTAACAGTTGTTTATTTTGGAGTTGTAGACGGTGGTTGGAAATCGACGAGCTGCCTTACGACGAGGCGAGAACCTCGATTCAACACCTTCCGGCCCGCAAAAGGGTGCGCTGATCGCTGTACCACTGTTCCATGTCACAGGAACAACCAGTTATACCGTTAGCACCGCGTCGTTCTGGTTCATGCGCTTGGTGCTCATTTTTCTAACCCAGATGATGGCGACAATGCTAGGGATGAAGATTGTGCTGATGCGAAAGTGGATAGTCGAAGAAGGCGAGTGGGACCCTTGACGTGCCTATCTAGTCCATTGACAGTTCTTTAGCTGCTAAGTAAACACTCCATCTTATGTTAGTGACGTTTTTCTCACACGATCTAGCTTAATACGCCGCGAGAATGTTTGTGTCGCGGGAGGGTAAGTGACATCGTGCGTTTTTAGTCGCCGGCTACTAACCATGTTGATGTAGTGTTCCGGCTATGGTGTCCGACCTCATTGATAGCTCCCTCGCGGGATACAGACTAGAGGGACTATTTTTCGGTGGTTCCCCTGCCCCGGAAATCTTAACAGAACGTGCGAGACAGGTCTTCCCTGGCGCCCAAATGTATTTGACAGTTCCAACGCACCAGAACACGCACTAACAGATATATATAGGAGCCAAGGATATGGCCTAACAGAAACCAATTCAATCTCAGTTGGTGTAAGTCGTTGCAATCGTCAACTACCGGCATGTAATTTATGTAATTGTTGGGCAACAGAACGCTGGTGAAGACTACGTGACGCGACCAAGCAGCACGTAAGTCTTGGTCAGTTGAACGTTTTGAATTGTACTAACGTTTTGCGGTTACTTACAGAGGTCGAGCGTGTCCGGTAAATGATATTATGATCATCAATGAAGCTGGAGTGTCCGTGCCTCCCGGTCAAGTCGGCGAAATTTTGATGTGAGTAATATCATTCCTGTATGAAATCGTCTTTGCCTGAACAGCTCATCAATCCAGCCGAGGTCCGAATGTCATGAAAGAGTATTGGCATGATCCGGGTGCGTCAGTTGATGCTGGTTCGAACCGCGGCCCTGACGTTCAGACAGAAGCGACCAGTAAAATATTAACGTCGGACGGATGGCTCAAGTCTGGCGACATTGGGTCGATCGACGAAGAAGGCTTCCTGTATGTCAAAGATCGCAGTAAGTACGATGTCAACGACCAGTGCAGATATGTTCTAACGCACCTTGTTAGTTAAAGACGTTATTATACGAGGCGGAGAGACAATTGTACTGCAAATTCCTCTTTTCCTTATTCCGGCCAAACTCATATGTCTTTCCGTAGTCCTCAGTGTCGATCGAAAACGCGGTCTATACTGATCCTCGGATTTTAGAGGTGGCGGCAGTAGGAGTTCCTGACAAACGCTTGGGGGAGCTGGTTGCTGTTGTGGTTTCCATCAAGGCTCCGTATCGGGGACAAGTAACCGAAGCATCGCTGATGTCAGTAGCCCAGAAAAAGTGAGATTAGGTTTCTCCGACATGTTGCTGTATATGCTTACCATGGTTCAACCAGTTTACCAAGATATGCAATCCCTGTCATGATTATCCTTCGTGACGAGCCGTTTGGTGGGTCGTCTTTCGCCGATGTGCTTAGCCAGATTCTGACACGCTATAGAACTTACTCCATCGGGTAAAATTAAGAAGGGTGAACTGCGAAAGCTCGCTCGCTGGTATTGGGAAAAGCGTTGTGCGAATATTCAACCAACAGCGAACCTATAGGCCTTGATTTTTTATTTTTCGGAAATATCTATTTAGAATGTGTATAATCGAACAGTAATAGCATTAGGAGCAAAAGCTTACCAAAATGCAGGATAGCCGTCGCAAATGTTACCGATAGGTCGAGCACGAAAGGAAGGAGAAATAAATACACAAAGGCGACGAAGGCAAAATGAGTCCATAGAGCCCGGCGCTGCCAGCGACTTCGTGCAAGGGAGATGTGTTAAACGACAATCGTACTGAGGGAGGTGTGTGGGGCATGTCAATAAGACGTCTAGGTCCATTTTATGCCTAAAACAAGCTTTGAAGGAGCAGTGAAGACGACCAAAGTCCTCGGACTCATTCATGCTGAAAAGATCGGATGGATAACCGAAACGCGGGGTAGATATTGAGTTGTCAAATTTCGCACTTCATGTCAGGGCCGAGAGACAGGCTGATATAAGCTATAAAATAGGAGCTAATAATCCAAAACGGGCATGCCAAAAATTTGCGTCAAGCATCCATCAGTCGAAGTGCATTTCCCTTATGTCTCGCCACCATGGACGACGAAGGCCACGTCGACGATACCGATAACGACGCTCGTAACTCTATGCTCTACGTTGACCAGTTTCGTCACCATCTCTCTCAGCTACAAGCACAGACAGACAGAAGTGGGTCGGACTATATCCCTCCAACAGGATATTGGACCCCCTCGGAGAAGGATATTTTCTTCCATGCATTATCCGTATACTCTACTCTACGGCCGGATCTTATTGCAGCGCATCTTCCATACAAATCCGTTGTCGATGTATGCGCATATATCGACCTTCTTGCTGAGGCGTCTGCGAAGGACCAAAATCACTTATCACGATGCGATTTTAATATTTCTATGGAAGTCTCAGAGGACTGGATTCGATTGGAAGAGGTAGAGGGGGCACAGTTGAGCATACATGAAGGGTCATGGGATAATGCGGCGCAACGCAGAGCGAACCAAGAATTCGTCCATCAAGAGGAGACACGGTTATTCGGTGACAATACAGACCATCGCCACCCTTTACGCGACGAGTTCGACTCTTGGAAGAGCACACACGAGGCTTCCTGGGCCAGACTGGACGCCCTGAAATGCATGACCCCCAAGCAGTTGACCGTCCTAGACAGCATTCTTAGCCGAGACGATGATAGCGAAGATACTTTCACGATCGAACTGGCAGGGGACACGGTTTCTCTGGAACAGGTTAAGCCAGTTCAAACAGCCCCTTCCGTGTCGCCTGGGACGTCTGTAGCTGTCGCTGGCACAAGTCAAACGGGTGATCGTGCGGTTGACCCCATTCTAATTGCAGAATCTTCGGCCATGGTAGCAGAGCAGTCGCCTGCAACCACCGCGTTGTCATCGCTCACGCCACCGCCCCCTTCGCCGACACCCTCTCCCTCAATTCCCGATATCGAACCTACTCCAGATCTATCTCAGCTCTCACCGAAATCTCGACGGCGATACCAGAAACGTTTGTACATGAGGCGGAAGCGGGCCGAGGCGAACGGTGGAGAAGTGGTCCATAACATTGGAAAGCTTCGCCCTGGCCGAAAGCAAAAGTCGATGCTCCCGAAGAAAAAGACTATGGAAGAGAAGATAAGTAACGAGTATATTCAATCTGGGGAAGAAAGTTGCGATAACGAAGAAGCACAAAGGCAGCTGAGCAATAATGATCATGGGACAACCACGCAGGAAAGGGATGGTTCATGCGGTCTCAGCACCCAAACGCCGGGAAACACGAGGTGTGCGGAGCAACAGGGTGATGTAGAAGTCGAAGTTAGAGCCGCGGAGACAGAGTTTCATCATCGTCGTGCTTCAGGGAAAACGGAAGCGGCAAAGTTCAAGCAGCTGCTTGAGGAGCGTGGTGTGGATGCTACTTTTCTGCGCCAGATTGATCTAGGCCTGCTTAACGTCTCTCCACTAGGCAGGCTCATGAAGTATGTTCCTTCGGACACTGAAGTTAATAGCGCGTGCTGATGCTTTATTTTAAGGACGTACAAGTCTGTGTATGAAGAACCAACAGATCACCCCACAGTAAACACGACTATATCAGCTGATACGTTTCGCCTGTTGCATGCGATCATCGTAGAATTTACGACCAACGTCATTCGCCGTTCTATCGTCTACCGAGAACAGGATAATCTTCTCAAAGCCAATAGGAAAGTATGGAAAGGTGATAGAAACGTTGGTATTCTCCGTATCATAAGTGTATATTTGTTTAACGCGCCTATCACCTTTGCTAGGATGTTTTTCCCCAGCACATAAAACATGCATTACACATGATGGGGATGCCGCATTTATTGAACTTGATGCGCTCTTTTGGAGGCGACGAGGATGCAATTGACGCGGAAAACGAATCAGTCATCGATACAGAGTCGTCTAACGAAGCTGACGAGAAGGTTGAGGGTGAAGGCGGCAAGGAAGAAGATTCGGATAGTGAATCCGAAGGATCGATTGAATGCGACGAGCAAGAGGATTCTATGACCTTACCTCTGTATCGCGAAATGAACCCAGCAGTCATTCGATTATCGTCATATTTGTGTTCGTCTTCGGAGGATATACTTATGTCGTCTGACACGGACGAAGAGCTGTTAATGGAAGAGCTGGAAGAGGAGTCTGATCTAGACGAGCAGGACACATTGTTAGAACAAAAGTACCAGCAGGATCTATGGGATATGGGATTTCAACCGATAGAGTAAATGCTTCAATGCGCAAAAAGAAGAGTAAATATTGTTTATAATCTTACCCTAGAAATCAATTGGTAGCATTACTATATTATTCACAAACTATTTTGTTATGGTGAGCCAGGACTAAGTCGTCCGAGAGGATGTGATAGGTGCACATGGAAGTGAGCATACATCTGCACAATTATCTGACGACGGCCAATAGCCAAAAAGGCTCATAACTTCGCCTTTTCCGTTTCATCTTTGACCCTAACGATTGCCTTTCCCCACGTCTTCCTGTTCTCCAGCGCAGCAAGGCCATCTCGGATGGTTTCTAGCGTGTATACTTCGGTGTAATTGACGGGGCTGACGCGACCAGAAGCGAGTAAACTTTTGACACTCGTCACTAGAAGGAAGTTGACCAGCAGATGTAGTTTACTCACTCGAGAACGGCCTTCCAAACGGTAGGAATGTGGCTCGGCTCTTGTGCTATATGTGATTCACCCGTGAATTTCGTATAGAACGATGTAAACGGCAGCAACGCACTTGTGTAGGCACCCCAATGTGTTCCCACGATGGATACGTTCTTTAGAAGGACAAGATTCATAGGAATCTTTAACGATATATCAAGCGAAGGGCGGTAACATCGGGAAACAGAAATAGCAAACCTTTTCAATGGTGCCGGCAGCGAAACCAATAACTAATGCTCTCCCTTTCCATGCTATGCATTTCAAAGAGTCTAAGAAAGAACTCGAGCTACCGGAGGTCAAGTTTAGCGAATAAGCCCAACCTTTGATAAGTCCGACTGGATCATAAATGACATCAACGCCATGCCCGTTTGTTATCTTGAGGACTTCCTTGGGCCAGTCCGGATTGGTATAGTTAACGGTGTAATCAGCTCCACCGTACTGTTTTACAATGTCGAGCTTTTCTTGAGAACCGGCTGCAGCGATGACTTTGGCACCGAGGACTGGACAGTTATCAGCAGGGCTAACATCCGAGGCGATAGACGTATGAGGTACCTTTCGCAAGCTGTACGGCAACGATTCCTACACCCCCTGCGGCCGCAGTGACGAGAACCCATTCACCTGAAAATACAGAACATGTCACCAGCTCCGAGTAAACGCCGGATAAGACTATGAGCGTACCAGCTTTTAACTGTGCTCTGCCTACCAGTGCCTCGTAGCTAGTAGGCCACGTAACATAGAGACCTGGAAGCTTTGTTAAATGGGATACTTCTGACAGAACTGATAAACAGTACCTGCACCCTGTTCGTAGGATAGCGCATCCGGCAGAGGTAAGATGTCCTTCCAAGATACAGGCGCCTAAGAGCCACGACTGGGTTAGTCCAACCGCGAATATATTTGAAGAAGCGCACCTTATCTGCAAAAGCGCCTTGTGTAGCACCAAAAACACGATCACCAGGTCTATATGGACATCCCTTTGGAATCGGCGAGTTCTTGGCAATTCTCCCAGCAAACTCAGCACCAGCCACGAACGGCAGTGGGGGCTTCCGTTGGTACTTTCCTTGCATTTGCAAGATCTAGAAACACATTGATATTCATTCGTAACAGGAAGAGTACGTAGCTCTTACATCGAAAAAATTGAGGCCAGCACTGTACACATCAACAAGTACCTCGTTCTCCTTGAGCGTTGGCTCTGGTACATCAACAGAGAGCGGAATCTTTGACGGATGGGCGAGTTCACTGACTAGCACCCCTCGCATGGTGTGGAAACAGAAAGGTCGTAGTCACAGGTATCATCCCTTATTCCTGCTACGTTAGTAGAAGGTCTTATAGGGGATGGATGGTAGCCGAGTTTTTGACAGCTCCCCGAGCCGAATGTCATCGGACTTTCTATGTGTGGTAAATTTGAACGGCGTGCCACACATAAATTTCTGTTAAAGTCAGATTCTCGGTGTGGCAGTTTCTTTGCTTGTCACTTTGTTTACTGTGACTCACGTTACTATCACGCTCTCCACGGAGTTGCTCGGCCGAACTTCCATTCAGCTCTCCAAACAGCGATTCTGAGAGAAAATGCGAGCTGGTGGCGGCATCTGCCGCCACCGAGCGAGGCTTTTTCGAGCAGCACCCTTATTACTGTTAGTTTTTGAAGTCCTGATCATAACTATTTACTAACTGATTCAATTCACCCACAATCACCAATGGCATCGGCTCTGATTCCAACTCTTAGGTTCAATCGTGTATAAGTGAGGTAGTTTTTGGACAATGGATACTTTCATGAGGAGCGAACGTAGCAGGCTTTGCCCCAGAGCGGGCCTTACAGGAGTTATTAGCCTTATTATCATGAAAGACGCAAAGCGGGGTATGACATGTTATACTCGGTATTCGTAATAACCGACCGCCGGAGAGGGCAGAGCCGGAGAAGAAAATTGGTAACAGCCGTCGCCAAAAAGTGCAAAAAGTGAAAGCGTCAATAGAAAGCGTTACATTGAACAATGCGAGTGTGTATATACAATGAGATGAATGAGCTACAGGATGGTGAGTAATGATATCTGCTTTTATTTCTCTCTCTTAGTCGTGAACATTATACAAATCCGAATCCTTCTCCTCCTTCACTAATTGCCAGCAGCACTTGTTGTCGAAGCATCTCATACGATGAGTATTGCGGAAGATCAATCTGGTTAAAGCCTATCGTCGTGTTGGATTAGAGCACTGAATATAAACAACTCAAACGACCAGCTTACATGTGTGCGCCTGCGGTAACCGGTCTGATTCTCCGTATGCGCGATGGATTGAGAACTTTTGGACCCCTTGGACCCCTTGCAGATCGTTGAAGCCGTTAAGCGGAACTCTTGACGTCCCTGTTGCGAAGCTGAGGACCTTTGCACGCTCGTCCCGGTTGAACGACTTAAGAGCTCGCCACCACCAAACAATGTTAGGATCGGAGCTCGTGTATCCATTGTACTCTGTTGCAGCTCTCCATTCATCAACATCGATGTCGGGAGTACCTGAAATCAGAAGCTCTAGCTCTTGCTCGTTGAACTAGAAGCACCGATCAGTATCGGAGTTGACGAAAATCAATTACAACGTACTATAGTGACCAGATCCTTTGGAATAATTTCGTAGAAGCCGCTCAGGAGGTTCTCGATCTGCTCTTTGATGGAAGAATACAACCGGTATTGAGCGGAGAGTTGGACAAACTCCCGCTTGTTCTCTTGGGTCACCGGTATACTTTCGCCACCGTCCTTCAAAGAAATAATGCGATTAACGCCGAACTATTGCGAAAAGTCAGAATAAAAAATTAGGAGGTGCATGATATAATGTACATACCTCGTCAGCCTCGACACTGAATGTCAGCTCAAGGAGGGTAGGATCATTCTCCAGAATCCAGCACAGAGAGTTGTAATACTCAGGATCCACCCACTCAACATCTTTGTAGTCTACCGGCTTGCCGAGAAGCTGTCTGTATAGACTCCTTGCGAAGTAGGCATCAAGCAATCGGCCATCATAGATAGCTTTCCCAATGACCCGCCCTACGAACTTGAAGAAGGATAGGTGCTCTGGGTTAACCCACGAGTTCTTGTTAGGTTGATAGGTAAGTTTGTCGGCAGCACAAGGCTGGAAGAGGGCATTGTTGGGATCAAACATCTGGCGAGCGAGAATTTGGAACCATTCTCGCGTAAGGCCTCCGGCATCAACACCTTCCTCATCATAGAACCGGATGCTCAGCTTCCCATACTTGATTTGGTCTCCAGTCTTCCTTTGCAGATGCTGGAAACTGTCTTCAAACACCCGCGCTCGGCGAACGTTGAGCTGTAGCGTGCTATGATGATCTCTCGTGTGAGGACGACGGTGCAGTTGCTGCGAGAAGTAGTTGCGCTTGTTGTCGAAGTCAAGGACGCGGGGGTTGTGGACAAGAAGGGAGAAAGAGCCACTCATCAAGGATGGGTTATTGCGAACCATGACATTGAGCACTTTGCGGTGTGCATCAGTGAAAGTGACAAAGAGGTCTTCCATGGCTTCTGACGGTGTAGTGGGACTCTTTGGTGAAGATGTTGCCCGTAGTGCTCGAGCAGTACCAGACGATGACGCCTTAGGACCAACATATTTGCAAACTACCATCAAAGCCTCAATGAGAGGCAGAAGAACGGTCGCGACATGCTCCATATCTGACTTCTCTTCAATGACGGCCAAACAATCTCCCAATCGTTTCCAGAGAGGCGCGAACCGGAAGGACTCGTAGATGCTCTGCACTTTCTCGGTGTCATTGCCACCTTCGTTGGCAGCAGATGGCCTGGGAGAATACATGTAGTCAATGGTCTTGAGAACGCGAAGAAGCTTCGCTTGTGTCGAAGAGGGGGCAGAAAACTTGGATGCGACGGAGCTGATCATGACGTCGCCCTGAGCACTCAACAATGCGGCGACAAGTTCATCGAGGTCGGCGAGAAGATTTTGTCCGAATTCCTGAGCTTTCGACTTCAGTTCTTGAGCAATCACATCACGGGCATCAGGTATATTGGACAGATGCTGAATGAGGGCCAAACTCTGCTGAAATGTTCGAGCAGAACATTCGCCAACAGTAAGAATGTTGACAATGAAACGAAGGACGCCATGAGGTATTTGTGGGGGGTTTGCAAGGAGGATTTTCTCTTCGACCGCCTCGATGGAAAGACTCTTGTCCTTGCCTACACCTGGTTAATAACTTCAGCAAAACTACGATCTTCGTAGCAAATTCACATACCTGTAGATGTCGATGGTTCTGGAATGGCCTCACTAGTTCCAGCGCCAGAAGGGGCTAGATTAGTTACCTCAGTAGTGCCTTCAACGGTCTCGGAGAGTTGAGACTGTGAGGGCTGAACTTGCGGTTCCGCAGCTGAATCAGAAAGCTTCTTGTTCTCCTTGATACTACTAAGGGGTCGCGTCACTGTCGCAAGAAGGCCTACCACCGATTCTACGATGGATGGGGTACGAAGAAGAGACTGTCTATCAAGTAAGCCGAGGAGGAGCACAATGGGGTAGTGACTCTGTGGCATTTGTTTCTCTTTTCCTTTCCCTTTCTTCGAGGCTGCCTTTCGAAGCCCTGCCGGTACTTCGTGTTCAGTAAGGAAGAATAGAGATGCCATTTGGTTGGCAGTCACGATATATACCAAAGCATCGAGGCAACGCTGAGCAATTAGATCGGGAATTGCTTCGTTGGGAACATTAGGGAGGGTGAGAGCTGTCACGAAATCGGATCCTGATTTTTGCTTTCCGAGGGCTTTCTGCGGTTTTGAATTCCGGAATGACATCTGCGCAAAGCTCTTGTCAACGGCGCTGAGATCTCCCGTCCCATCTTGAAGAATGTTCAGGAGAAGATTGAAGAGCTCTGTTCGAGTTTTGGCATTTTCGCATAGATTTACGAGCACTTTAAACAGAAGACTCTTTCTGAGGACCTGCGGGAATAATAGCAACCGGACGAGTATCGCTATGCCTTGGCGATCGAGTAACTGGATGGCATCATGCTGCGGCGAAAACTTTCGAGGCGCGGAGGAACCTAATGTGGGCCGAAGAGAAGAGTTGCTTCCTATATGGAACCTTCGAGGTTGGTGATCACGATACACACCAGCTTCCGCAATCATGTGCGACGGCAACGATTGAATGAACCCATCGTCTTGGTCCAATAGAATGGCTTGACGCAGCGTAGGATCCAGGCTGGCAATGAAGCTAGCAGGATCGATATCTACTGGTCCTGGGCCGGTTGCCTGCGGTTCTGCGCCTTCAGCGCGTCGTCGCGATCTCTCGACCGCCTCTTGTTGAATAATCTCTGCGCGCAATTCCGGAGGTAGCGCGTCTAGGAATTCTGCACTTATTTGGGAATCGGGAGGTCTCTCGATTCTGGCGGCGCGCTGATCACGGACATGCTGATTGAGTACTTCTTCTCGCATATCATCTGGCAGCGCTTCCAAAAATGTAGGATCGATGCCCGTATCGGTGATGTCCACAACACTCCCGTTGATCAAAACAGTCACACGAGCAGGCGCCTCCACTTGACTGCTCGAAGCGTCTCCTGGATCTGCGTTCCCTTCGGGAGCAGAAGGTGCCTGGGTGGTCCCATCAATCATTTCGGTGTCCGTGTCGATGGTAGGGTTCGCATCATCCATCGGGTGGTCTTCTTGACCAACAACAGGAACAGCAACACTCTGGAAAAGGTCCTCTGAAGTGGACTGTGATTGCGGAGGCGTCGTTTGTTTCCCTGCCTCCTCATTCGCGGCCTGCTCCATCTTTTCTTTCGCTTCCTTGTCGGCAGCCTCCGCTTTGGCTTGTGCTTCTCGTTCACGGGCCAATTCTTCCTCCCGAATCTTAGCCTGTTTGGCGGCTTCGATTGCTGCAGGAAGGAGTGCCACAGTGATGTGGTTCGCAAGCTTCCCTACTCGTTCAGCGACAAATTCGCCGTGAAGGATTTTAACCTCCTCTGTCCACCGTTGCAGTGTCAATAGAGGGTCCAGATCCCTAGCATTTCCTTGATTCGGTCGTGAGCCTCGCTCCACTCGCACGGAGGCGGAGATGACCGGCCCCGCTCGGCGCTGCAGGTAACCTCGGTCTAAGTTCATTAGAGTTCCAGATGGAACATCCAGTCGTATGGTTTCGGGACCGCCTCCACCGCGGCCTCGAGTCATGATATGATGGAAGAGCTGTACGGCGCCACCGCCAACAAGCTGCTCGATAGTTTGCAACAGCTCGTTGTTGCCGTCCGCGATAATCCGAGGTTGCTGTCGTGAAAGACGGGATTGCGAAGTCAAAGAACGGTTCCCGGTCGACGCGTCCAGGAGAAGAGGATGGGTAGTTGCCTCAGGCGGAGGTGCAGCACCATTGCGCGCGCGTCCAAATACTTGAACATTGTCATCAGCTATATCAGTTAAATCAGAGCAAGAACGTGATACACATAACTGACACGAACCTGAACTTCGATGTCGCCGAGGCACAAACACGCCTGCACCATCATTGATGTTGTCGGAAAACCCAAAGATGTCTCCTACGAAGTCGTGACCTTCAAGTTCCATATCTTGACCAAATCTACTAGAAATGTGAGAAAGTTGTGTTAACCGAACTTAAGTATACTAGCTTACTCCTCATCATCTGAGACCATTTCGGGCTCGTCTTCATCATCTTCATGTATGATTTGGATGGGACCTACATAGAAACGTTGAATTCGTGGAGATTAGGGTGAATTAGGTCACGTACCGGCTACTTCATCCTCGTCGTCGCCATCATCGCCACCAGCATCAGCATTCACGCCATGTATATCCTGAGCGACAATGAGAATGCCAAATGAGAGCTCACCACAGAAATAAGCCTACCTGCCATATCATTTCCTCGTCCCCTTCTGCCCCTTCGATGTCATCCCCTCGATCATTTTCATCGTCGTCTTCCTCGTCATTGTCGTCCTCATCTTCGTTGTGCACCAGATCCTCCTCGTCCTCATCTTCGTCTTGCTCCCAACCATCACCATGAGGAACCTGCTCCTCGAGATCATCGTCGTCACCCTCATCAGCGGTATTCGATGTATCTTCACTTCCCGTTTCGTCAGCAAAGTCCATCTCTTCGTCGTCGTCTTCATCGTCATCGTCATCTTCATGTATGTCATCCTCACCGTTGAAATGCACATCCTCCATTTCCTAAGTTAATTTGTCAGTATCATCATTCTCGATTTTAAAATGGCACGTACACCGCCGTAGATACCCAGCGCAGAGTTTCTGTACAGATCTGGAGTTTCTTCGCGTGTCTCTTCAGGTCCATCGGAGTCATCTGAATCCATAGATACAACACTCTCTGCCTTCACCTCGTCAATAACATCTCTACCCTTACTCGTTGTTCTGCTCATCTTGATGGCAATTTTGGTCCTAGAAAAGTGTTGAATAAGATATTTGAAAACTCACTTATAGGAACAAAACCGTACAGGTGTTCCAAGGGACGCAAAATGGATATGACTAGGCCGCGGACATTGGGGTAGTTGAGATCAACTTCTGAAAGGGCGCTCGTAAGGGTTGAAACGAAATTCTTCTCGAGCATGACCTTGGCCATATGTGTCGGTCCTTCATCATGCTGTTTCCTTGAAGCGGAGTTGTTGAAACGAACTGTCAATAGGCGATGGCAAAGGTCGGCCAGTGCCAGTAGTCGGCCATATCGAGCCTCCAAGTTGTCGGAAGCCGGAAGATCCTTGATAGATTTTCCAATGGCATCGAGGACGGTCTTCCTGACCGAGACAAGCGAAGAGGGGACATCCTTCGGCTCGTGTGTGGATGAACTATCAACACATAACGCCACCAAAACAGACATGGCCCAATTGCATACTTGCATCCGTTGGCGACAGTCTGCATCTGGCTGAGGATTGATAGTCTCATATGCGATGAGGTCTGACAGGAAGAAGTTAAGCGTCGCTGTCCGCGACTTATTGACAGCCTCTTTTCCATGGGATCTAGATTTTTTGGAGGAATAAGACAGGAAGGCAAACTTGCAGGCATCGTAAGAAAAGAGCAACTCAGTCAGACATTGCATAAGGAAACACATGTATTGTGTTTTATCCTTAGCATCCGAACTTGAGAGCTCTGTGCTATCGTTCGCCTTTTGTTCAGCCTCTTCCTTCTCTACTGTTGTTCGGCTCGTAGCTATGAGTTCCCCAATAAGGAAATGAACTGTTGCGGCAGCAGAGTCGGAGGGCTTTGCATGTGCAGCAGCATGTCCATCCACTTGCATGTCAGCATCAACACTGGCCACAGCCTTATCGTCAACTACGTCACCCCTCAAGGACAAATGTGGATTGGGGGAGTAGGGGGAAGATAGTTGACACAAAGACTTCGTCGCTTCAATGAAAAGCTCCGAGTTCCTAAGCCCCATTGCGCTGCAATTGCGAACATACATGGAAGGTTCCGAGAGCCGCCCACGAAGTTGAGTGAAGTATCGTTTGATGGATTGATGCATGATCTTATTGACCACCGAAACGTCTTCAACGAGGTGGCGAAGAATAGTCGCGATATAAGAGGAACTTCCGTTAACAGCAGAAGCGCGCAGCCTCCGGAAGAGCATATCAAGTCCGTCACGGCTCACGAAGTGCGAAGCCACCGTATGGTCACGAGTCAGCAGGACAAGGAGCCGCAGTGTCGAAAGCAACTCATCGCTTGGGAGGTCAGGAATGGCGAGTAGGCGCATGCAGAAATCGAACACAATGGTCCGGGCTTCCGTCAGAGGGGGTCCTGTCGAGATACCCTCCGGAACAACAGGTTCACCCTCTTTGGGGACCGTGATACTTCGAGGCTCATCAGCCAGAGTGAACAGTGCCTCAGTGACAAGTAGATGGGCAGCAAGCCAACGAGGAATGGATGGGTGATCGGGGTTAATGCTGACGGGATTAGACAGTAGCAGAGCCAGGAGACTGTCCATTAACGTCGTCCGAAGTTCGGGGCTTAACGACGAAGGCGTCTCACAGAGCACGAGTGCCAGCAGTCGGCATCGATTTGCAAGTGGTTGCTCCTGTACATCATACGCGTATGGAGAGAACGATTTGATATCGTCGACAAGATCTTGAACAGCCTTTCGTTGATGCACGCTTGACGGCCTTATGAAGGCCACATGCAGGTCGAAAATGAGCGAGAGATGCTCATCAACGAGCAACAAGGCTTGGCGACTGATTCCAGCCTTCAAAGGCTCTCTGGCTTCATTCAACTCCTTTTGCCACTCCTCGTTTGTTTTTCCCGTTGGCGTTTCGGGGAGAGGGGTGGAGGCAGCATCAGACGACTCCGGCGCTGGGCTGCTATCGTCGGATTGAGCCGTAGGTGCAGGTATCTCGGCGGAAGCAGGTCGTGCAGTTGGTTCTGGATCAGGTGGGAAAGGGAACGGATGCGCTAGAAGCAGCTCCGTTGCAGCATTGACATTGTTGTGTGTACGCGTCAATGCACGTTCGGCCGCCGATCGAGGGAAACCCATATCAGTCAATTGACGAATACGATTCTCGTCGAGTCCTGAGGGACGCGTAATTCCCGTGGGGAGAGGGCCCAATTCGGATTCTCCCTTCGTCTCCTCACTGTCACCATTGATGAGCTCCAAGACTGACTGGACCACAAATCTGCTGACGAAGAGAGGCGCCTGGATGAGCCAAGGTGCTTCCCATATACCACGCAAGAATGGCAGACAGGCGGTCCGCAGCCGAACGAGGAAGTTATGGGGCTCGAAATATTCCGGTTTCACTTTCCCTGACATCGCGACTCACGAGGAGAGCAGTTTGTCCAGAATCAAAGAGAGGTTTCGAGGAGATGAGGGGATGCACCAGATGCAGCGCTACTTTAAGCCCACCATAGGCATGGGACAACTCGCTTGCCTCCGCTTCCGATCGAACCTCCTCTTTGATCGACGCAATGGATTCGATAGATGAGTGAAGGATCGACATACTTCAAAGACAGCTTCAAGACCCCCGGCACGATAAAAAGCGAGAACTTGAACAGTATGTAAAGTGCTTGTGGTGGTACGTTCTGTAATGGTGATTAAGACAAGGTCATTAAAATAATAGATAAAGCACAGACCATCGACAAGAAGCATCGTCATTAGACCAAGAATGATAGCGTAGTACGCAAAGGTTGAAGTTTTGTCGCCTATGACAGCGTTCAGCTTCTAAAGGACCACGACATGAAAATTATACCAACCAAGATTCTCGACATTCAAATGCTTCAACAGAATGTCAGCAACAACGGCGGAAGATTCCGCCATTTGTTTCTTCTGCGCAGGGTCGGGCGTCCTTCGAGCATGGAACATTTTGACCATAGCTATTCAAAGCGAGATCAGTCAATAGTAAAGTCCAATCATTCTAAACACTGACCTTGGAAAAATGGTGCTAGAGAACTCGGTAATCCGTGAGTCAAATGTTTCAGCGCCGTTGCAT
>NW_026848697.1:0-23404 GCF_030435595.1 Desarmillaria tabescens | reverse complement strand
CCTCATGGTGCGTGTATTCTCATAACGTTTTGGGGAGATACGTGGATCTGAAACAATTCATTCAGTTAACAGACGACCAGTAATACTCACAGGAGTCATCTGGGCAAATGAGGTCAAGAACGAGAGTCTTGGAGGGAGGATGAATAGGCTCAGATCGGCTTGAGCTCTGTAACTTTGAATATTCATTTGCCGAGGCCTTTGGGGGGATTTACTACAAAGTTCTATTAAATTATGAAGTGCTATAAAAAGCCTAGAGTTATTACGATCAAATACAGGATGAACGTATGACGGACTAGTAAAATAACCTGCCTCGGATATCTCGAGATCAACGTCGCACTATTTTTGGAACTTGACCTACTCCAGTGTTTCGATTCGGCTGTGCATTTGACGTTCTCCTTGAGGGTGTTGTTCACTGTTCAAGCCTTGAATATACTTTGTAGCCAGTGTGGTGGTGGTCCTGTTTGGATTCCCGAGTGACTGGAAGGAGCCAAACCCTTGTGAATCGATGAGGGAGGACACGATATCCCTTCCAAATTTCGGATAGCAAGCGAGACAGCAAACATCGCACGTTTTGATGGTTGCATGAAGGGACTATGTATGCCATCGAGGTCCCCGTGTTTTTGAATTTCCGAAGATGTCAAGGGATTCAGAGGTGGAGGAACCAGTATCGAGGGTATTCTTTGGGCCGATGCGTGGATTCCCTTCGATGTTTGAAGGCCTAAAACATTATACGTTAGCGGAAATACTATTATGAAAGCTTACCAGTATATTCGAACCGATGAGATGGAAAACAAACGAGTTCCAGATGTCGGAGGTGCCGCAGTGACCGGGTCATGAAAGATTCATCTGTGAAGGTTTCTTCGGGGCCCTAAATTTCCTGAACAATAGGATTTATCTTGAGATGATACATCAAGTAAATAAAGGCCACCCACCTTGGAAAAATAGCATTGACGGAACGTGGATGAATGAAATAATCACCCTCAACGCTTACCAGATCAATCTCAAGCTGCTTTCGGAAAGTCCTCGAGCTGACATCATTGCTGACGTTCATCTTCCTTTGTGTTCTGATTTCTTCTGATTTGCGCAGGGAAACTCTCGACATCACTCAATTTGAACGACACTGGGACGGCTAGAAGGTAAGAGTATTTTTGTATTCATTTAGGTACTTGCCGCTGACATCAAATTTCTCATTGCACGACCCTCTCATAATGCTAAAGGAATCCTTCGCGTGAATGACTGGCGCCACATATTCGGGTGCTTTGAAACACAATGAAGTTCTGGGTGTATATAAAAGAAGGTAAGTTCCTGCAGCTTGACGTCTTTCTGCCCCCTTACCTTCCCCCTGTCTCCCGTCTGTTACGTTCCAAGCCTCGCCCTGTCACCGTATCATGTTGGTGCGTGGGGAGCCTACGTGTCGCAGCGTATGGTATTGACAGTCTTGCGGGATAGGCGTTGATGTCCAAAAGAAGAACGCGCGAGTTGCCGCCGGCAACTCGAAGGTCGTCTCTTCCTCCCACCATGCTCCCTCTTGCTCCTGTTCTCCATTCGCCCCCCTCCACTTTAGTTGAGTCCCTCAAGATGACTTTGACACAGTCTCAGGTTGCTGAATGAAGTTTGTGAGTTAATTTGCGATTGGTTTTCTATGTTACTTACCTTTATTTTAGCTGGCTGTTCCGATCACTCACAAGCTTAAGATGAAGACTAAATTGTCGAAAAAAATTGCCCTGCAGCGAGCGAACACACGCTGATGAGGAGGACCTCAACGGTGTGGGGCACGGAGGATGCGCATCGAAGGTGTCCTACCACAGACTGGATGTAAGTTTATTCCTGCCCCCGGCAATACATCTTATTGATGACTTCCCCTCTACAGCACGACCTCCATCGTCTGCTCTCCACACTTCCAACACTCCCTTGACGACTGTGTACGCGCAAATTCTCGACTACGCTAGGCCGAGACGAGCATGCCTTCGAGCTGGAAGGACAGATTTTGGATGGAGATGACGTATCGTCGTCCGGCGAGCAAGACCAGGCGTGTGGGAGTGGTAGAGGTAATACAAGAGAGACGGTAGAGTTGCGGATGGCAGCTGATGCACCAGAAATTGTAAGTTTTTGTTTCTTCACCAACTGTGGCACTCACATCTTTGTAGACATTTTCTATCGAGCGACTACCTCAAGCGTCGTGCCAACGACGTGTCGAACGAGACGAAGCATCGGAATCCGGGAGAATTTTGGCTCGAGACAACGTATTGTCGTCCGGCGAGCGAGCCCTGTGTGAAGGTGAAAGATATAATGGTAAGTTCCTTCCTTGAGACACGTCAATCTCTGCTCACCTGATCTGCAGTACTTCTGATGTCTACATCAAAATGTGGTCCCCTCAAGAACCCGTTTTTGGGCCAAGACGATGTATCGTCGTCCGGCGAGCAAGGTTTGGAGTAGTGTGGTACTAGGAGGAATGTATCACAGGAGGGAGGATGTGTGCACATGCATGCGTGGAGGGTAAGTCATCTCTGTTGATTGATAGAGTCTGCCACCACTGACCTTCCTGTAGCTCGATGTCATCCTCTTCCCTCCCTTGCAGTTTCTGCTCACTGTTCTGTTGTAGATATAATCCTGAGATGAAATATTCATTAACTCGTAGTTATTAACCAAGTGAAGCATACTATGGAAAGGACTTACTATCCACACGCGCATCCCCCGCACGCCATCTCTCACATTCACAGTGTACAGCAGGAAACTACTGTATTCAATTTATGTGCAATAATTAGATGAACAAGTAGTTAAAGAAATTTGACAAATAGTAGCGTACCACTCCTAGAGATATGATTTCCGTTCATCGCGTACTGGGAGGAGAATAGACGCCCAGATGGACATCGTCGTTGGATGTCAGTGCCAGGATCTTCGTCCCACCCTCCTCCTTGTACCCTTCTTCCCCACAGCCTATCCTGGTGTCCTCGTCGTTGCCCTACAGCCCTGCTCCATCATATATCATGTTCCTCCATCGCTCTCGAAGTCCCAAACTCATTCCTGTCATCGGCATCGTCGTCGTTGTTGGTGTCGTTGCTGTTGTTGGGTTTGGGCTCCGTGGGTCATTGTTCTGTGAGATGGTGGCCAATATCGAATCCCTCAATGGATTCTAGGGTTATTGAAGTCCCTGAACTGCGAATCCAGCAGCGATTAACGCCGATGCGCGTGTGGGGGTTATGGGATGGGTCACAGTGGGGTATCACTATCAGGATCATATCGAGCCAATGGCAGGATGATCCTTATCTACGCGGTGTCCATCGTTCCTCCAAGACAGTCATGTCGTTTCCTTCGACGCTATGAACAATGATGGAGACCTTCGCACAGCTGAGAGCAGTGGGGCTACGACATCGTACTCGACTCCGCACAGCAGCCCGGTGCCTCTCCGGATCGCACTACCTTTAATGAACAGACCCTCAACTGACTCGACTCTGCCTACACCGTCGAGCACCATTTTTACGACAAGAAGGGCTATGGCGTCATTCAATAACCTTGTCACGTTGGCAAACCACCAGGAGAGGCTACGGGAGGCAGGCAAGATGGTATGGTGTGTCAGGGGAGAGCCGGTGGTCGAATTGCATGATTTGAGCAGGTAGTACCGTCGTTGGCAGGGAAGCGGCATGTACAGTCATTGAGGGAGACGGAGAGGATGTTGTACTGCAAAAGGATGTATTCAATAAAATGAATGACAATGCGCATAACAGGACTTACTTTGCATCCACGGCCAGGAATCTTCAATGCTCTCCTCCAGGCTCCCACACATCCACGCCATGCCCAGATGCTCAAGTCCTTCTGAGCATGCATTCGCTCACCGTGGGGCCAAATATTCTGAAAATTCGTGGTCCATCTTGAGCTTGGAAGCGGTGAAAAAGTCGGCTGCAATGAAAGGTAAATATCATACAAAATCAACGTAAAAATTTTACTCACAGAAAGGTGTTACATCATCCACTAGCCTGAGGGATTATCAATTATTGATGAGGGCCTTGGATAGCGGTGGCGAGAGGGAGGTGGGGTGAGTAGCATGATGGCAGAAGAAAAAGATGATCACGTTGACTTGCCGCCAACGAATCAAACACATGTCTCGTCTGATCACCGTATTTCGTTGTTTGGTTGAGTCTTTTGGTATGGGGGTTAGGAGTGCCAGGAGGTCATCAGGAGGTCGTCATCCGTTCAATAGTTGTGGCTTGACGTTGACGATAAGTGGGGAGGTTGTACGTCTTGTGGTAGGAGTATTAGAGCTTGTGATGGCCGGGTGTGCATTTGTTGGGAGGGAGGATGTCTGCATAGTGAAAGACACCCAGAGCAGCCGTCTATAGATCCAGCTCCTGTGTGCAAACGGAGGGAGACGTGACCATGTGATGTCAACCAAACCTTGCACTCACCCCTCAACACCCTGCAGCCAAATAGGACCCCACGCGTCACAGACTCGAGTCTGAACATGCTCTCAGACTCTGCCGGACCGTGGACCCAAATATCTCATGACATGACGTGACGCGCTAACGCTGCCGCAATCAACATCCTCCCTCGCTCACATTGTCGAGCACAACTGTGCTGCCGTTTATCTGTCTCCCTTGGGTGCACGTGTATCCGTTCCAGTCCTCCAATCTACCGACTGTGCAGCAACCTTTCGGATACTCTGTGACAGGGGCTAGCTTGTTTACTATGGCCATCACAATCACCCTTTCAGAGGACACTGTCCAACACCTTGTTGAATCTGTTACCACCCTCATCAATGCAGAGGAAAGTAGGGGAAGAGACGCGAGCCATTACAGGGCCTTGCTATCAGGACTCAATGAAGGGATGAGTCTGAACAGGAATTGTGATGAAATAGGCTCGTAAAATTCCTTTGGACCTGATTTATGCTCACAGTACTATCATAGATCCCCCTTCCATGTCTGTTGATGCGGTCGAGAGTGACTGTGATGTTGACGCAACTGTATCTGGCATGTCTTTGTGCCCTGTGAAGTTTTCTCTGGTCCTCAGTGCCCCACTGCCCTTTCACGCCCACGACGCCATTGCCCATGGTGATGGCACTTTCGGCGACCCTGGCCACAACTCTCAGGGTGATATGACTTTGGTATATCCATCATTGTCATCTGACATCGTCGACTCTCCCATTGACTCTCACAACGACAACTTGGAATATACACTATCCCCTATTCAACCACCCTTGTCACCACTTGACAGCACAGACAGTGATTTTGAGGATGAGAAAACTGTATACGGTGTGACTTCTTCTCCTCTGAAGCTGTCTCTGCCTTTTGCCACCCCCTCCTTCAATGCTGCCATCAGTGACTGGGAAGAGGTGACTGTCTTTGGTGCATCTTCCTCTCCCTCTCCTGTGATGCCACCTCAGGCCTTCAATAACTTTGGTGGTGGCGTCTCAGACCACGAAAGCACCAACGACAAGGGCATTTTAGGTGGTACTGAGATGCTGAACCCTATCAGTCACTCACGACCTGTTGAAGAGCTTGGGGCTGCAGTTCACGATCCTGATCCTGATCCACCAGCACCTCGACGTATTCATTTACTTGATGATTCAGCAGATGCACCGCCCGCAAAGAGACCTCGCGTCAGTGTTCCAGATGACGATTATGATCCTGATGATTCCGACGGAGATTTAGATGGATTTGTGGTTGAAGCACGCCTTCCTGGAGAATGTGAGAAGCGGAAGGGAGATAGGAAACGAAAGACAACGTCTCGAAGGAAGAAACAGTCATCTGGAGGATGCAAGTCCAAGGGCGCCAAAAGGGTTGTTACTTGGACTGACTCTCTCACACTACCACCGCCTTCCCCAGACTCACTCCAGCTATTGACTCGTCTCTCAACCGTCTCCTCTGAACAACGAACGGTGGAAGCTTTGGGTCGCATAACACGCCATCTTATGCAGCCACCTAAAGAGAAGTTGGAATGGAATGACACGTCCCTCGTTGCTATTGCACGTCGATGTAAGATTCTTCATGAGATGGAGGGACTCCATGATTACAAGCTCATGCTCTCGTATCTGCAGCTAGTGATTACTTGTGATGGGTAATTTTTTGTTTCCCTTTCAATTGACATTTGATCTCACCTATTTTCAGATGGCGCAAGGAAGCCCACAGGAAGAGACTGGGTTCCCTCAGTATGGCTGATTTTGCCAACGAGGCAGAGATCATACCTTCAACTTTCCGATCCTGGTACTCCATGGGAACTCGTCTTGTATATTTGGCTGCCGCTGGTAAGCTACTTGTATCAGCTTGCATTGAACCTTTGTTAACTGTCGTTTCAGCAACGCCATTTGTCCTCCTGTTATTGGCTGCCAGTGCTATGCGGGTTCAAGTTAGCCGTTCAGATTATTCTTCTATGGAGGATATTTCTGGCCTTGCTGTCCTTCTTCGCTCTCCAACAGGTTTGTGTATTATTCTGGATCAATCTTTTCCTACTGAATGGTGTTGTAGTCAGGGAACCAGCCTATAAATTGATTCAAGACTTAATTATACCGCATATTCAATGTCTCACTTCACTCACCATGCTTGAAGTGCCCTGGTTCAAAATATCTTTCTGGAACTGACTCCACTGGCCAATGGCAGCTGCGCCATTTTTCTGACGTTGAAATCAATCAAAAAAGCTTAGATGAGGTTCAAGTAAAGTGAGTCTGGTGTTTTGAGGCTTGATAACGTCTCTAACAATGAGGTAGCTTCTTCCGTTTACCACCTCGTTCCAGTCTCTGGACCGCAGTTTATGACCCAGTTTATACCTCCATGCCCAGCGTGTCCAAACTTAAGCCATTGTACACCTTACCGGAAGCATCGAAAGGTATTTATGAGATGTGTCCTGTGCATACTATACAGACAAAATTCCATGTACCAACAAACCGGTGTCCTTTTAATACTGCAGAGGCACCTCACTGGACAGCAGTGGAACGAAGCAAGGCAGTTGGCGCTGTACCTGTTACGAGTTTGCTTGAACTTGAAAATACGGTCTGTAATTGTCTTTCCATTCGAACGAGTCTATTTCTCATCTCTTGACCTTCTGTAGCTCAATGATTTCTATGATTCCAACGGTGAAAAGAAGGATCCAGACTCGTATATCCTTGTTGACTCAAATATATGCAAAGGGTACGTTATATCACTCCATGTTTGTTTCATAATTGTTAATCCATATTCTAGCAAGACTTTATTCATTCAAGACGTCGACAAACACCCAGTAGCAGTCTTAATCCCTGACATGGTCGATAATCTTCCTCATCTCCCAAAGTCTGTGGTTTCACAACTACAAAATACGTGGAAAGGTGAATTTGAGGATCATGAAGATTCTCGACGAGATGACTATCACTATATGTCCTGGCACTGTGATTATTGGAACCGATACCAAGAAAGAGTATGATTATTTTGCTATTAACCACATACAATCTGATGAGTTTGTGAACAGGGTTATGATGCCCCGGATGATGCCAGTCCTTACTACACTCATAAGGAAGGCCAGACGACATTTCATTTCCAGCGACGTGCACCTGGTCATTCAAAAGAGTTTCTCCAGGATATTGGAGAAACTGACCTTTTGGGTCAGATTTTCCAGGATGTCATGTCATTCGTGAATAACCATGTAAGCTTCATATTCTTCTCTCAGGTCAAATATGTTTTAATGTAATCTAGATCCGAACATTGCTACCAGATGTCTACCAAGAACTGACAGTATTCGTCGACCATCTACCATTAAATGACAAAAGTGTAGCCTATCCTTTTTCTGGCTTTGTTATTAACGTTGGCGTCTCCACAAATGGCCATCGAGATGGGTTCGATAAACTCATTTGCGCAGTGATACCATTCAGAGATTGGGAGGGGGGAGAGCTCTGTTTGTATGAAGCTGGATATGTATGGCGCCTGAAGCCATGGGACATTCTCATTTTTCCTTCTGGGCGCATCACTCACTTCAATCTTCACATGACTGGATTACGAGGCTCTCTGGTGCTTCATTCAGATAATCGCGGTGATTCATGGGCGAGTGGTGAAGACGACTCTGCTTTTGAGTATAATGGTTGGGCACAAGCAGTGGCAAGTTGATTTAGTCTATTTATACATAGATAATTGTTGGATTTTATATATACTGTGACTAATAGTTGAACTCTCCTCCATGAACTTGCCTCCTTACTGTATGTCCTCAAGACGTCACACTGTCACCGGCCATCGGCTCCTGATGTTGGACGCGCTCCTGAAATGTTGAACAGTTGACTCATTGACAGTCGGAGTACAACAACGAACTTTGCCACCTTCCACAATGTCCATGGATCTCACTCAGCTTTCAAACATACTCGGAAACTTATCTGTGAATGACTTGGTATTGGTATGTACTTTTTCTACTCATTTTGTCATCTTTTCATTGATGCTCTGTGACCACAGGCGCTTAAAGAGTCGCAGTTACAAACCCAAGCACTCCAAGAAGAGATTCGCCAGCTCAAAACAGCTGTCCCCTCCAACAAAAACCTCTCCGACATCTCCACATCTGTCTCGTCCATGTCAGAATCTACTGGATCAACTACAGACTCTTCTGCCGCCAGTGATTTGACATCTAGCAAAAAATCAAAAACTTTGTTTCAATCCAAGGAGAGCCAAGCCAAGCTGAATTATGTTGTGTGCAGAATGGTTTTCTTTGGAAACATATGGTGGGAGACAAAAGAGCTTTCAGGTTCTGCGCTTGAATACGATGTTGCGATTCGCAAGCTGGACTCAGCTGTTGTTGCCCTCCATGCTGCTCCTCATAGCTGTCAGAAAGTACTTCAGGACTGTGTCACAGTACTCAGGATCATCGTCAAACTGCATGAATACCTCCCGCCAGTTTACCACCCACTTATTGGTGCGACGCTTGACGGTAAATATTATAAGATGTTTAAATTAGTGAGTATTTAATTCTGCTGAGCATGATCTGGCATTTCATTTACTTAATCACATTGAATAGATGGCAAAGAAGGCACAAGAGGGCCGCTCAAACATGATGCATCGTTTTAGAGAAGTCAGACACAGGATATTTGAAGGGGTCCTTCCTGCTACGCACTTCCAAAATGGCTTTGACCGATTCACTGACCCGGAATGCCGGCGGCTTTTGGGATATGATGAAGTCAAGAAGCAGTACAAGCGGCTTCCACCTTGTCTGTTTGCTGAGGGTAGAATTTCTGGTGCGACTATGTTTAGAGTCCAAGCGGGGATAAAGGTTTGCAATTTTGATTCGCCCATGAAATCAGCAAGCTGACTGTTCAGCTAGATTCTTCTTGCCATGCTTTGGGGAAAGGGCGCTCTAGACAAGATTAAGATTACCATGAGAAAGACCAATGCTACTCTATGGGAAGTTAACGAAGTCAATGCTCCCTGCATGGCTTTCGTGGCTATTGTAGTAAGTGTTTTTATATTTTGATCCAAAATTATCATCTATACTCAGGCTATATTTCCAGATTCGATATCTTCTTTCTGGAGATGGTGATTTCGACTCACCCGGAAACCGGTCCGGCATTGACTACGATGCTGATTTTGAATACTACCTCAAAAGGATCGAGGAGCTCATTCAAGAAGGTGCAAAGTCTATTTCTAACACCTTCCAGTTTTACAACGAACAGGTCTTTCACCCAAAAGTGGTGGGTGCATCAAAAGTCCCAGGACTTCCAGTTCTGTATGACGATGAAGAGGAGGAGATTTGGCGAGGAATGAAGGAGATCGAAGACAGCCCTGATGACCCTGACGACTTTGACGATACTTCAACATCATTGGCTTTCACTCCCCAGATTACACCGGCAGTACAGGCTAATACTCATGATGCTTCAGCTTCTCAGCCTGCCCAGTCCATTACCCGTCCCACATCAGCCATCACAGCTGCTAATGAAATTGAACACGTGGAGATTCAATCTACCGAACAGACTGCGCCAGTCAAGGAGAAGAGGGGAAAGAGGGGAAAGAAAACAACTGCAGTGGCGACAGTTGTTCCACGTGAAACTCGCGCAACTCGCAGAACTCGCAGTACTCGACGAGTTAGATTTGAGGATGAGGTGATCGCTGCAGGGAGGAAAACCCAAGGTGACGGGGCAACAGAGGCTACCTTGCATACCTCAGCTGGAACTGCGCATCTGATGACTTCAGATATTATTTCAGTTTCGGCGCAGTATGATGAATATGACGAGCAAGAGGAAGATGAAGAGGTGGAAGAATAAGGAGTAGATACTTGTGTTTTATAAGACCATTCTGCAATATACTCCTGTGCTCCCAATGTGCATTGTGCATGACATGACGACAGAACCGGCTTTCTGATATTTTGCATGCGTGTGCCAAGTACCAAGCTGCATATGATAATAACCTGGTTCCCTATAATATTAAAGCTCATATAGTGTAATGGTTATTTTCTGTTACTGTTCTGTTATGTAATGACTTATAATATGTCGCTGGTTTGATTCTTAATGTTGCATTGTATTATTGATTAATTGTAAATTTGTATGCTTAGTCAAAATAAATCTGTAATTTTGTGTACTTGAAAACTAATAAAATGAATTAGCTTAACCTCACAGAAATTGGGTTGTTGAGTTTTTTCCTTTTTGAATACACTTCAGTATTGTATCCATCTTGTATTCAATCTAATAATGTTCAATTAGTTCTAATAATCTTCTAAAAATGTTCGCAATAAGGGAGCTCCCTGATTGAAAGTTAGCTGAAAAGCCACATAATTTGCGCCTGATCCACCGGGCCGAAGCATTACCCGGCACCAAATCATTTGCACAGCCTACTGCATTTCTACTTTAGGCTAGTTCCTTTTCAGGCACATAATTCAATGCCTTTTCGGACCGGACTTTCATCTGACACGGCCTAGTCAGGCCACCGGCTGCCTTTCGGCATTTCAATGCATTTTGCCGCCTTATCGTGCCTGAAAATCCAAATGCAGAAATTCCGACAAAGCCTAAGACTTTATACCATTTTTCTGCACTACACAAGAGAGAACTGGAGCGATATCATTGTACCAAGGACTGAATGCATATTTTCACCTAAAGTAGCAGGCTTTGCCCTAGAGTGGGCCCTACACGAGTTATTTCTTTACGACGACGATCTTTTTGTGCTAAAATCCAGAAATTTCGGATCAATCATAACAGGTTGGTAATAAGGATATTCGGGAGTCCTGATAGTCCCTGATTGTTGGGCAACGCGACGCATACTTAATGTGCTACATCCCATTTATAACAGCCTTGATAACAGCGGTTGAGCTGCATTCATAGCTCTGAGGGTCAGATAAGGTTTAGTGAAAATGACACGCAGGATTGAGGACTATAATCACCGTTGCGTTCACTTTTACCTCTATTGATCGTCATTTTGACACAAATTCTCAATGAACCCTGCAGCCGCAGATGAATTGGGCAAGACACGTCCTCCCTGTATACCGCTCTATTCGACGCCAGGATATGGCATGCCTTATGACGTATTTGCTTTCAATGACCATCTATGACGGCAACATGCGGACCAATTTTGCTTCCGCCTTTTCGTCCCTTTTCTTCCTCCGCTCGTATAAATATTCACTCTCTACGCTCGAATCTACATTTTTCCCTTCTCCCTCTTCCACGTAGACGCTTACCCCTCTCCCTGCTACGCTTACCGTCCGCAGTATACGCCGTCCCTCGTTACGCCACATGTCCTCATAACTTGACAGCCAAACAGACCCAATATGTCAACGTGTCTGGTTTGCAGCTTCAGACAGACGTGTTCAACAATAAGATTGATACAGATGAACAGAATAAGTCTCATAGCGGTCCATGCCGGCGAACGAGATGGCTTGTACGTCGGAAGGAATGAGGTTGTTTTTAGTCGTTAGAAATCTGGACGCATTGACGTGAAGTCAGTGAAATAGCCGTCGCATCGTCCGCATCGGCAGTTGAAAACTGTATGATTTCTCCTTCAATCTCTAGGCCTAAAAGTCCTCATGTGGCAGGAAGTGTGTTGCGACTACTGCTTCGCATTTGGACGCACAACAGTACCGGCTACGATGACACTGCTTTATGTGCTGCTTTTGTCGAGTTGCGATTACTGTGCCGACCTCGCGGCTTCAACGTTGTCAACGGTGAGATACTGTGCATGTGCAACTATGGATCGCGATGTGGAAATCTTGCTTTGCAGCACGTTCTGACTACTTGTTAGCTGTGATCCGGACCCGAATATCCCTATTACGATTGATCCAAATTTTCTGGATTTTGGCATTCTGGATCCGTACTTCGCCTCAGACCTCTCAAAAGGGCGATCCGTACGGAGAGAGTTGGACGTTGTGAGCTGACAAGAGACTGATGCACCTTCTTTGACTATAAGCCGACGGCTTCATTTGCCGCTTTACCTTTTTGTGCTCATTTTTACTATTTTCGCTATATTGATCTGATACAAATGCTCAATGAACCGTGTAGCCGCATTCCCTCCCAGGCCAACATTTTTCGCCGGGACGTCAACATATAAAGAGACGTTTTCGCTGACCACTTGTCTTCATACTTCAGGATGTCCGTCATCAACGACGAACAAGCCCAGGTGAATTGGGCGAGACACGTCCTCCCTGTATACCGCGCTATTCGACGTCGGGATATAGCATTGCTTGATGCCTTTCTTTACGGCCTTTTTCCTGCTTATACAGATCGATTTCGGCACGCGTTGTGCGCTAAGCTGGGCACTCCAACTACAGACTCACGAGACCGAGCATCGTTGCGCCGTTGGATGAGAACGGCCCTAAAAGTATGGTTATCGGACTTCTTCCAAGTATTCGCCCAGAGTGACACATGTAATCGCAGATGCTCTCAGACCTCCTTCTTCATCTTCATATGACCGAGCCGCCGTCCCCACCTGCCGACCCAACCAATCCTACTCCGACCAATCCCTCAAGTTCTAATCTTCCGGATGAGGTAACCGTCAGTGGGGCGAAAACCTCTCTGCGAAGTGCACGCTTAGTTCGCGAGGGTCCTTCACCGTGCCGCCATATCCGCCCTTGTGTTCACCCAGTGGGAAAGTCGAGTGACACTACCTGGCAAGATGCCTCAATGTCAGTAGAGCGGACCGCCGCTTCCATGACCACTGTTGCAAACGCAGCGATTGTACAACAGGTAAGCTCTACCCTCAGGCTCCTGAAGCATATCGTTAGCTTATGTTGTATCAGGTATCCACTCGGGGTGTTTCAGTCGCTGAGAAACAAGAATCAGTGAGCTCGTGCTCGTCGTTCTCATTCTATTTTTCAGGTGCTAACTGTCTGGTAAGATCTCTCGTCGTACTCCTCCTATAAACGCCCCATCGAAAATGTCACTCGCTAACTTGTTGTTAGCCGGAGACGAGGGATGCAGTCGTCATAAACGTCCTAGGGAGCTTGATGGACATCAGCAGGTTACACCATCGAAGAAGCCATGCAAACGTCCAGAGTAATATCTACTACACCCGTTTTTTTTTGGTCGAGAAACTAAGTCTACTAGTATACTTGAAGCCCATCTTGTGAAGAATCGGATGGGTTCATCTCTGTAATAGTTATAGGGCTCCTGCACCCCAGTGAAAATCTCACCCTTCATAAACACAAGTATTATGCTCTCTCATTTAGGTCTTTTGCCGCTGTGAACGCAAGTATCCCGTTCCTGGAGAAAATTTCAGCAGTCACCCCGGGCCCTTGAATGGAAATACCCCAATCCCCCCAGTCTTCCTCCCAGCGAAATGGAAGCGCTGCAATAGTCATCTTCATTCGACACGTCCACAGGGTGTTACGTGTTACAACCTAGTGTTTGCGGGTCGTCCGAGTCATCACGGAGCCTGGCCTTGGATAGTCGCGAATCTACGAGCTTGAATTTTAAGGCTGACAGAAAATTCGCAACTTCTAGGACCTAGTGGTACCCAGCTTTGTGTTGGACGGATCCCCAGTTCCCTTCTCCATCGGAATGCAATGTTTCCCCGCCCGGAGTAAGAACCAGAAACTCCAGCAAAGAACCTAGAAGTTATGATCGTCGACATAAATTCCAGTGCCTGCATTTTTCAAATCCATCAGCGTGGTTCCAAGTCGGCATAACATAAATGGTCGAGTCAAACTTCACAGTTACCATACGGCGCCTATTGCAAGACAGAAGGGTTTCCCGCCGAGAATCGATACGCGGTGTGCAATTTCGCTCACTTTGAAATGTGAATCCACGCCTTCCTAAATAAACGTTACTTTTTCATTCAAGAACTGATCGTACATAAACCAACGTCAGCCACTTCTCCTTATCCCACGGCGCCAACAACACCGCCTTCTGAGCTTCCCTTAAGGCCAGTTCCCCCGCACCAGACATCGAAAGCGCGATGGCTCTCAATCCTATCTCGTTCCGCTGCACGTCAAGCGTCGACGTCGATGGTCCCGTAATTATGGGAAGCACACTTTCGTACAAGCCTCGTTGCATCGTCAATTTCGCAAGATCGATCCTTGCTTGTGATCTCGAGGGCTCAGAGATGATGGCCTGTTGGGCTAGGGACATCACTTTGGCGTCCTCTCCCTGTAATGAGTTACGATAAATAAACGGAATGCTACTAAATGTTAGGGCAGACGTACCAGTCCTTCGTGATGCTTCATGAGCAAATACTCCACGTCTTTCTCTGGGTCCATGCTCGCGCGCTGTTCCCGAGGCAAAGCGAGGATCTCTGACAGAGCCGCATCAACAAGGTTCTCATCGTCCGTCAGGATACCCATTGCCGCGAGAGCATTGATAGCGGCGAGGTTTTCAGGGTCGTTCGTTATACTGATAAAAGGCAGTTAGAACTAATCCACCGTACTGTTAAATGAAGACTATACCATTGGAGGAGCATATTCTTAGCCTCATCTCTCGAAGTCTCATCCCCAAGAGCCCACATCGTCTTAGCCATAAGAACACTAACATGCCCACTCAACACCAAATCCTCCCCAGCACTCTCCAGCGCATTCCCAAACGCACCCTCAAACTCCAAGCCCTGCCTCAACCGCGCCAGGCCCAGCCCAAAATGAGCTTGAGTGCGAAGGACCCTCGTTTCCGAGTCATCGGTTTCGCTTTCGGGAAGGAGATTTATCACGGTCTCGAAAGCCTCAGCAGCACCTGCGTAATCCCCCGTACTGTTCCGCATGCGTCCCATGTTGGACTGGGCTATGACGTACTGGCGTTCGATCTCGGGGGACTCGGTTTCTTCGTAGGCGGTCTCGAGTATGGTTATGGCGGAGGTGAGCAGCGTTAGGGCTGTATCGAGGTGCCCGAGTGTTTCGTGTACGAGACTGGACAGGTGGAGCCCGGGTGCTGAGGATGGGTTGAGGGAAAGGTAGCGCGATAGAAGGGATAGTGAGGGGAGAAGGGATTCAGGCGATGGGGATGGGGATGTTTTGTTTAGGGCGAAGGAGCGGGCGGAGAATTCGAGGTCTGCAGCTGGCTGTTTGGATATATAAGGTTAGAGATGAGGGGAATGGGTTATCACTCTCGGGACTTACGACCGAAGATGCTAATCCTACTGCGTGCTCCAAAAGGGCTCTGGCATCACTTTCGTGGCCATTGGCAGTGGCTACCAGGGCCTGGCCGACCCAAGCCAAGGTATAATCAGGGTCGAGAGTTTGAGCTCTATACAGAGCCTCGTTCGCAAGCTCGACGTCGTCGTAGTACAAGTAAAGCAATCCAAGATTGGTCCATGTGGCGGTATTCTGCGATGCGACGAGTGAGCGTCCACACCATAAGATAGAAAGAAAGAAAGACGATATACCTTGGAATCAATCTCCAAAGCACGGATATACGCATGCTGAGCAGACTTTGCTTGCGTCAGGAAGTACGCGTTCCCCAGGGCAGTCCAATACTCTTCGTTCAACGGGCACTGTCGAAGCGCAGATCCCAGAAACTCGATCCTCTTCTTCTCGACCTCTTTGGATTTTTCCTCGTCTGTCAATTGAGAGGCATAAGACCCGAGCGCAATCCCAAGGTCGAACCACGCGCTCCCTATTGCCTGAGGATCCGACGAAGCAACGGATAACCTAAGATCATACGCCACGATAGCATTTTGCAACATGACAGCCCCCGTCAGAGGCGCCGAGTCGTCAGGCAACTGAATATTAATATCAAACCCCGCAAGCCGATCGCTGGAATGTGTCGAGAGAAACGGAAAGACCGCCCCAAGAGCACGCCGGGCAACAGACTCGTCCACAAACGTCGACAAAGCAAACAAAGCATCAGCCGCAATCTTCCACACCACACCTCCAAACCCCGAACTACTCGCTGCCAGAGCCACGTGAAGAGCATCAAGAAACGACCTCTCCGCCCTCGCCACGTACCCGCCAGACAACTCACTCCGGCCGAGATCCAGATAGGATTGGCCTAACAACACCGACACGCCTATCTCGCTAGGTCGCTCGTGTAGGATCTGCGTGAATATATCGATGGCTTCTTGGAACTGGCCCGTCTGACGACGAACGTCCCCGATGAAGTAGAGCGTCATCCAGTCCTCCGGGTTGAGCTCCTGCGCGCGCGCGAGTGCTTTCAGGGCTGCGGCGTGTCGTCCCGACTTGCTGTACGCCTCGCCTAGTCTCAGCCAGCATACTTGATCGTCTGGTTCGGCGCGCAGTGCGATTTGATAGGCGTGTATAGCTAGATCGTACTTCCGGCGAGCCTGTCCGTTTGAAGAAGAGTTCAGAAAAAGTCATGCTGGATAGAAATGTACGAACCAGTTCCACAGCCCCAACGGCTTTCCACGCCCATGCATTCATAGGCAGATACACCGTTGATGGTCCTGCCAGCCCAGCGTCCGATCCGCCCTCTCCGTCTATAGTCCTCCGAGCGACCGTCTCAACCAGGTCCCATTCCTGCTCTTCAGCGAATCCCACAGCCAGCCGACGCGCTGCGTACACCTCCCGGGAGTCGAGTTCAAACGCCTTCTGGAAGCATTTCGAAGCCCGGTTGGGATCAGGCGGTGTTGCGTATTCTTCGTAGTAGATCCCTAGCGAGGTGAACGCCGGTGCGTACATGGAATCGCGCTTGAGGGCTGTAATGAAATATTTATACGCTTCTTCTCGTTTATCGCCTGACAAAGTTGGATGAGTATGTTTTTAAGCCATACAGTGCGCGTTGATCACCGTTCATGTCCCAATGGCAAGACCCAAGTCGCCATAGGCATCGTGCGCTTTCCTCTACGTGATGGTCCAGAGTGTCCATTGTTTCGAGAACTTCCTTGAGTGCTGCAACAGCGAAATCAAAGTCACCCAGGCGACTGCGACACCATGCATGTTCTTCCTTGGCTCGTAGACCGATATCCACGTCGTCGGGCAGCAATTCGTGCACCCTAGAGAAAAGATCCCCTGCTTCTTCCCATTTATTTGCTTGCTCCAGGATGTAGGCGCGGCCCATCAGACAGCTGATGTTATTCGGAGATGTAGCGAGGACGTCATCGATTATCGACAGAGCTCTGGCGTGGTGTTTGGGAGGGAATAGATGGACCAAAGAGGTGGCTAGGATTACTTTGAAGCCTAGAATGACACTGTTATCCATTAATACACGAGATGTTCAAGGAGTGGAGGAAAGTCGTACTGGGGAAGCGTCTTCCCGTGGTTGACCTCGGCTCGCCTTGTGAGCTCCATGCCGCTTTGGGCGGCTTTGATAGCAGCGGGATAGTCTACTTCGCGGAGGTATACATCAGCTAGAACCCGTGTGGCGAGAAGCGAATCTACAAGTTGTGGTTGGGCGTCCTAGGTACGATCAGCTTAAGTTTCGGCCTCCACTGAATACTTACAAATATCATATCCAACCCCGTGTCTGGGTCAGCTATCTCCGCGTCTTCGTCTTCCTCGTCATCGGTGAGAGGGATTCCGTTGTAGATGAAGTATCCTTTAAGCATCGATACCAGCGGGGATGAAGGGAACAGTGCCATATACTGTCGTAGTAAAGGATATTCATAGTCATCTAAAATGCGTGAATATCAGAATTCATGGATGATGGCTACACTTCGTACCTATGATCTCGACATCCTTTCTTTCCAGGAACAATGACCATGCGAGTTCATCAGGTAGCTGCAATATGATCGCGCCGTTGATCAATTCCTCGACTTCTTGCGAAACTTTCTTCTTTTGCTCGCCTGTGTTTGGAAGAGCGTATAGGTACTGCTGTTTATGTTTCAACAGCTTCGTCTCCGTTTCACGGCGGAGTTCGTCGGAGGTGTTGGGATGGTTAAGGATGTCGTTGTACAATGGCGGAAGCTAGGTGGCGGTCAGAGACGGAATACGAGGTGGTGTGAGGATAGCGTACGCGGGACACGCTCCAAACTTCAACGCTGACGTCCTTCTTGATCTGCTCAGGGGTTCCCGCACCGAGTCGTGTCCGGCGCTTCTCAAACTCTCTTTTGATCTTGTCGGTTTCGTCCTTCTCCAATATGCGGACGGTCTCTTCGAGGATAGGTAGTCCGTTATGTACAGCCTCCTGCGCTTCGAAAGTGGTCGTGGATGTTGGGTTGGTAGGGTCTGGCGGGGGCAGAGTCGACAGTAGCGCATAGTGAGGGGATGTGGGTAGATAAAGCGATATCGCGTCGACGACTTGTAAAGGGTGTCCGTGGTCTCGACGATTCTGCACAAATTTTTGAATCGTCTCCGCGCATTTGACCACATCCCCGCTATAAATAGTCAGCATCAACACGCAGAGTAGTGGTTTCGCGCGCACGACTTGGCGAAAAATCCTAGCAAATGTTGGAGAGTGTCCGCGTATTTATCCCATGCTTCTGTCCTTTCGTAGAATTTTGAGAGGCCCTATTACATCCGGTATAAGATAACGAAGATGGCGAGTTGAGGATTCCCAACCTGCCAAGCGAGCAGCTGCTCCGAATTCAACTCGATTGCCTTCCGATACGCCTATGCGAGAAAGATCAGTGCGACGGTCCAGAAGGCATCTAAATTCCGAGTTACTTGCTCGCTCTTGTCGAAATCTCCAAGCTCCAGGTATGCCAGACCAAGAAATACAGTCCTGAAATACAAGTCAGCTTCATTAATAGCGGTATATTGAAGGGAGCCACTTACGCGTTGTAGTTATCCGGCTCGAACTCGAGCACCTTTTCAGCGCTATCCCTCGCAGCAGCAAAGTCCTTTTTTGCAATAAAGTCCCTTGCAGCCTTGAGTTTGACCTTTGCAAAGGACATGGTGCTGTGAAGGGAAGGGCAGTGGCTCCTTTTGGCAACCCTTCTATCTTATCCTTTTACTCTCATGACCTTCAGCTTCGCGACATCCTGGACGAATACCTAACGCCCTCTCACGTTCTCTAATCAATAATGCCTCCTCGTTCATCGACATCGCGTAGCCGTCCTTTGCTTTCCTTCGAAATGCAGCCTTCTCCCCTTACCTCCACTATCTATTCGCCCACTCTCGACGAAGACACGCCATCCAAGCGATGGTACCATTATCTACCCCTTGCCGGTGCGCCATAGAGCCTACTGTTTGATTCTCAACATCTCTGACGATGAAAACGCGCATAGGAACCGTCTTTTTCATCCTAGCTCCCCAACCATCGTTGCTCATTGTCCTGGTGAACTATCATTTACGAACTCGAGGCCAGCCCATCGTCTTCGGCGTCCATCTCGCTATCACATACACACTCACTTTTCTCATAATCACGTCTCTGATGGTCTGTGTCGTCCGTGATCCAGGACCGGTGCAGATCACTCCACAGGATCACGGACGAGCCACGGACGAAGTCGACCTCACAGAAGCTCTCATGCCACCCGATTTTGATTTTTCTGCACCCGGAAAATGGTGTAGACAGTGCTGGGTAAAGTTTCCCATTCTTAGTCAGTCGAGGACTCATCGCATTTTCCTTAGGCGCCAAAACCGGATCGAACACATCACTGCACGCACTGCAGCAGATGTGTTCTGAAGATGGGTATGCTGTTGATCATCCCTCGCATCCTTATACGCTCAAAACCGGTTTCAGATCACCACTGCCCATGGGTTGGGGCAAAATGTATCGTAGGTGCTATTTTCTTTTTCGTTATTCGGCTCCCACTCACGATGTCTGTCTGTGTGCAGGGCCATAGAACATACCCCGCTTTCCTTCACTTTCTGTTCTGCATTACTCTACTCGCTACTTATGTCGCAATAATGTGTATCTTTGCTCTGGTGTATGCTTTCAACAATCCTTACGTGGTAGTAAGTCCCCCTACCACTGTTCTTCGAAGCTAAAAGCTGAACCCTCATAGGACGAAACTACGCCCATTCATGAACTTTTACTCGCCTTTGCAGGCCTGGTGTTTTCCCTCGTTATCGGTTCCTTTTTCTTTTACCATGTATACCTTGTCACGTCAGTTCTTCTCCCCTCCTTCTCACCTTACCGTCTACTCACAATCCACAACCCCAAACAGAACAAACCAGACAACTCTAGAAAACCTCTCTCCTTTCCTCCTCCTGCGACACCTCCCGCCTCTCCCGAGGACGGGCCACTCACTCTCTGACCCCCCTCTGGAGCCCGAACTCTCTTACTCCCAACGCCGGCTCGTCAAGGACGCCCACGGGCACATCAGATTGTACGATGTCGGCTGGAAGCAAAACTGGATCCAGGTCTTTGGTTGGAATCATACCTACGGATGGGTGGCTCGTATCCTGAGTGGCGGCGCGATGTGAGTTTGCTTGCCACTCTTCGTCTCTGTCCCCCATACTTTTGCTGATGTTTGCTGGGCCAACAGTAAAGGAGACGGGCGCACGTTCCCCCGAAATCCAAAATCGGAGGAACTGCTCGCCCGACTTGCCGTGGAACTGGTTAAAGCGGACAAGGACAACTAGTTAGTTAGTTTTCTCGTCATTCCTTTGGGGGGAACCCTGTATATATCGGCGGTCAAGTTGGTCTATTTACCTATATCTGTATCGATCTACATAACCTAATAGCTTACTCGGTGTCTCCATAGATTCCTGCATGTGTTAGTCACCTTTCTCACAAATACAGTCCTTTCCCGCGCATCTAATAGTGAATCCATAAATATCCTCTTGATAGGGTATGCATACAATCGGTGGTATTAGGTATTATTTTTAACTTACTGACTCCTCCCACTCCGCTGGTATTGGCCATTTCTCATGAAACCACCCCTGCAACGCACGGTCCACCTCCGGGACATCCGATTCCTTGGCCACGTCGTCGTTTATACACACCAGTCTCAGCCTCTCGTTCGCTCGGAGCTGCTTAACAGTGTCACGGGCTTCCCGGGCATCCGTTATCGACACGAACCTAAACGGTAGTTCACCTGATATTCGAAATCAGTTGGGAGGGAGCGAGGTAGGGAGGGAGAAGCCAAGAGAACTTACCAACAACATAGCGGTATCTTTGTATCACCATCATCGTCCACTCCCGGAGGTTCACACCCTCCACTGATGCCCAGCCGCGTCGTCTGAAGGCTTCCCGAGCCCACGGGCCCATCACAGTATCCAGCACAAAATCCTTGGCGTGATACTCGGCCGCCAACGGGAGATGCGGTGGGCTTGAGCCTACGTCATTCGGGTCTGCGACGAGGGAGAAGTGTAACGGGTACGTTCGATTTGGGGACGGGAGGAACTCGGACAGCCCCAGAGGCCCGGAGGCGCTCATTAGCGCTCGGATCACTGTATGGAGACGTTTCAGAGGCCCGGGTTTGGAAGTAAGGGGAAGAAATAAGCTTACTACAGTCACCGCAACTGACTTCCTCGAATGCAACGTGTACGAAGAACTCGCTCGCATTCGCAATCGGCGCCCCGTCCTTCTCGAAACACTTGTCCCATCTGACGACACAATCCGCAGCCTGAGAATACCCGTAGTTGGTGTAGTGCGGGTCTGAAGAAAGACCGGGCGGATGACCGGGTGAGTTTGGGTACGTGTACTCCAGGGGACATCCGTCCTGTGACGAGAACGAGTATTGGCTCTCCATGTGGTCTAGTCTCGAATGCACGATATCTTCAACACGGTCGTGGCTGAGTGTTTCTCTCTCGGGCTGCGCAACGGACACGGATGCTGCACCAGGTTCGCCACCGATTTCGCTCCACGCTCGATATGCGTGGACTTGGGTCGCCCACGTATCTTCGTCATCCCAATCGTGATCTTCGGATGGGGGCGTTCCATTCCCGCCGATACGAGCCACCACCCATGACCAGAGGAGCGCTTCCCGCGCGCGATCAATGAGGAAGTTGCCGAACATGAACCCGGGATGAACGTCATCACCATCAGGGACAAGAGTAGAATCTGCGACGCGACGACATTAGCTTCCTCTGTTATTGACGCGTTTGTGAATCCACATACTATCGTCTCCAGCTGCGGTATGCCCGTTCATACCTCTAAATGGTCGGTGGGCAGTCGCATTGAATTCGTTAGCCCCATCCCGGCGGCCATTTCGTTCATTATGGGCATACTGATCGCCTTTTGGGCGTGTACGATGTACGGTCGTGAACGTTTTCCGAATCGCTTGGATAGCAGGTTGACTGCTATACTCGGGGGGCTCCATTCTCCTTCCGGTGGCTTAGTAGACGGGTTCTGTGGAGCGATAACCAACCAATTTCGAATCGAAGGACGGGACCGTAGAAATGTGTATAGAAGTCTTCCGGCTCGACGTCGCGATGGAAGAGTAGTCGTCGTCATGTAGATAAAATTTTCCGACACGCCGCATAGTCCCCTAGCTGGGACTCGATGGCAAAGCTGTTGAACGTAGGACCAGAATAGGCGCCGGGCACAAAGAACTGAGAATGATGTTGGATGTCTAATGAAACGTTTCCATCGTGCCATTGCGCGAACCAGAAAGCCACTGAGGGATTTGACCGTATCGTAGTTCCTCCGAGTCTTCCCCGAGTCCTCCCCCGTCGTCAGCGTCAATAAAAATGGAAAGAGCCAAGACCATTTCGAAATGTGCGAGGGCTGAACGCATGGAGTATTTTAGCTCGTTGTGGTCTCTATTGTCCGATTAGATGAAGGGGAAGACACGGAAAAAGTATTGCCACGCACCGGTACAGTTTGGGCTTCGAAGTCCCGTACCCATTCACACGCTGAGTCTCTTCTAATGCTCTAATGTGCAACGGATCACTCCGTTCACCCAAGCCCAAACGATGTCCATCGGTTCCGGTGTTGTTCTGTTCTCATAACCTGCAACTGCACGGTTGACCGCTGAAGTAATCCTCTAAACACACGCCGGGGATCGGGTAACAGGTAGTAGGCTGAAAGGTGTTGGGCTTGCATCGCGATGGCTCGTAAATCGATCGTATGTACTGGAATGTGAGTATGTTAGTTCTGGAATTGAGTGCTGGTTCGTGGGGGTGCAAAGAGCAGAAGGGGAGTATTTAGTCTGCCATTGTTGGAGGTCAATCGACGGCCGCCGGGAGACATTGGCGTGACATAAAGGGAGGGAGAGATAGTCGTAGTGATATCTTGAAGTGGGGTAAATAAGGTATAGCATACCCATGACAGCTGCAACAC
>NW_026848696.1:0-23437 GCF_030435595.1 Desarmillaria tabescens | reverse complement strand
CTTTGTCTATACTACAGCTTGACCATTGGCCTGCGTCACGGATTTATCAACCTCCTGGACAAAAAGAAACACCCATTTTATGTATATGCTCAGGCACTGGTGTCACACCAACGCGATCCTAAATCGAAGAACATGTTTCTGCTGATGCAAATTCGTAAATTTTACAAGTCTTTCCTATCAGTTCTCAACAACCATTTCATCAGGTAACATGCTGTATTTTTGTTGTCGGGACAAATAACACGAATTTTGTACGTAGGGTCAAGTCCAACGATCATTCCTAGCATTAACTTCAACGTCCAGCTCGTCCGAGGTCTGAACCAGCGACGGAGGAAGCAGTTTTCTTGCTTTTTGTGCGACGTGCAGCTCTTTCCGAAGGAGAAGGTGCGTCGTCGGCAGTTGTGGGAGGACCAGAATTTGTGCCTCGTCGCGAAGTCCTTTGTCGTTTTGCGACGGGTTTGATTTGCAGCTCCCAGTCGTCATCCTCTGACCGAAGGGAACTGGATGCTGCCGATCGGAAGAAACGTCGAACGTGTGGCGTTCAGGAAATCAACAGGTACTGTAGAAGTATCGATCCACGTGGTATACAGACCTACGAGCCGCCGGAAATCGAACTGGTCTTGAGCCGATGTTGATATCAAATCAAGGGCATCGTCATCGTATTTTGCCAGTTTTTTTCCCGCGTTCCACGCCAGACAAAAGGGGCTGACATGACTCTGCAAGTGGTTGCGCAGTTCTGGTTGATCGAAAGGATAGAAAAAGTCAGTTCGCTCCTGGGTCTGCTTGTATCCTTCCTCAGATTGCTGTAGAGTCCAACGAGAGACAAGATACTTTTTCGGCAGTTCAAGGGAGAAGAATCGAACTTGGATAGGCTTTTCTTTATAGTCAAAGTACTAAATCATGTCATTCAGCGTCGATCTCCCGGTGGAAATTGGCACTCACCATTTTGGCCGGTTTCTTGCGTTTCTCAGCGATGGGTAAGCGTGTAAAGTCGTGCATGGTCTTGATGTCCTCCTGCGACGGTACGAACATGGCATAATTTGTGCCTAATATGTCGTGGTATTCCAGACATACTAGGCGTAGACGCTATCAGGCAATGACTACCATAGAAGTGTAGTACTTACGCTCTAAGAGATTACGGTGAGTATGCAAGTTGAACGTATTTGCTTCGAATCCCCAGTGATATTCGAGAGAGCGAATCTAACGGCGGTCCACTTAACAGACCAGATAGACCGAAAAATTATTGACTTACTGCATTTATATCACCAGATAACGACTTGTCGATAAGATGGGCAAAGACCACCGCAGTACCGGTAGTATTAGCCTTCGCCGTCAGAAAGCAGAATCCTCCGTATTTGGCAGCATTACGGGCCCGAATTTTGGAGTCCTTGGGCGCATCTGATTTATATGCGGCGTTGAATTCAGGAGTGATGTCTGGAATGCGGTACAGAGCCAGCTCATTTCTAGGGGTGTATGAATGATCCGTATCCTTCTCGCTTTTGCGCTTCTTGAGCAATGTTATTTCCTCTTCAGAGGAGACTGGATTCTCTGCTGAAGTTGTGTCGAGAGTCATTGGGGCGGTGGGGTGAGGGTCGACGTCGTGCTCAATCGGAGTCTTGTATTTTATATATCGTGATGGCAAATGATGCCGTTAGCTAGTTGAAATTGATAGCCCAATTTGGGCGGTTGGTGTGCGACATTGTGTCAAAAATCGTGAGCAATGGTCGCTTCATCGTTGCCATAACATTGTGGACAAACACATTGTCGGGTCAATTGTAATAATATAAGTACATTGTGTCGCAGATTTGGTGGTATCATTTTAAGTGGCACCGGCTGATCTGGTTGATCGTTGACCCGTTGTCACATGATCGTGGTATCCTCGTGACTCTTTTACGAGTCCGAAGAATGAGGTTACTCGTTCTTTACTCCTGCTTCCTCTTTGATTTTTCGTCTGCCATTTAAGCTGTCGCTTTTGATCCTAACATGTGTAAATAGTCTCTTTCAAGCTTCGTCATTTTGTCGTCGTCTTCTCTGTCTCTGTGTTTATTAATGCAGATTTTCTTCTAAAATATTATATGTGCTATATAAGATATTTATAAGTGGTTATACAGTGTTCCCCAATGCTGCACGAGAGTTTGTTTTCAGAGTCCCTCGTAATAAATATATGCAAATAATGATTTTTCGGGTAATTCGGGCGACGAGTCCGAAGAATTGTCCGAAGTTTAAAAAGACTGTCGATTTCCCTTGATTGCCGATCTTCTCTAATCTGGCGTGGACGCAGCAGGGTACTCATAATGTCCTGTAGTGTTGTCGATTGATTGTTTTAGGTTTCTGATATTATTGACTGGGAATAAACGGGGAAAAATATCCTTTCTTTATTCGAGGCGCGTGGCCGTTCAATCGCGTACACTGTAGCAAGTTATAAGTCTGACATCGTTGAGAAACGGTATTTTAGTTTTTGGATTCTTAATGAGCACGATGAATGACTGTCTTCATTTGTGTGAGTTCGAACTTCGCGTGCGTTTGTCGTGTTACGTTAATCCTACTCACACATTCAGACAAAACTGTTGTTGTCGTCTACGATTGTGATATTGAGATCGATGGACGTATTCGGCGGTGTGGCTGGTCCTGGACTTGACATCGAGGATGCTGGACACTTAATTATAATCGTATTGAGGACGTGGAGACGAGGGACATACATGTATCAGCTCTCGATGTATATGCTATTTTCCCTCTGTTTATGACTTATTCATTGATAATAGAATCTTTAGCTACTCACCTCTTTGCTTGAAGATTCGCTGTAATTTCCCTTTTATGACTTTCCATCCCTTTCTGTACGGGTGATAATGCCAGGCAAGAACGGATAGCAGGTCGCAGCGTCAGCGTTTTAGATGTTTTCCGTTTGTTTTTCTACACGCACTTTAATCTTTGTAGGGTAAGGAATTGGCGTGTGCTTGGTGGCATCTAAGTATTATTCTGTAAAATAAGTCTTTTTGATACGTATGTAAGTGTTGATATACTTGCCTTGAAAATGGGTCCCTTGATCTGAAGTTGTGTTGCTTGTGAAGGTTGCGAAAAAGGTGGGAGGACCATGAGTATTGGTTGCTGATCAAGTTGGCGCGTGCGCGTAACTTTAAATCTGTAGTTAATCTATTTCTTCTAGTTCGATCCTCATCTACGAATACCATGGTGCTATTACTTGCGTGCTCTGAAAGAGCGGGTAATCGATCATGATCTTCCCTCTTTCTCCACTACGTGACCTCGCCAATCAATCATTACTGTCTTCGTAGGCTGCCTTCTCCGCTGTTGCATGGCGGTGTCGATCTAATGTGCTTTTTAGGCCTTGTGACGAGTTACCGGTGAAGAAGCTTTGTAAGGAATGTCGCAATGCGAGGAATGGAACGGGGGAACATCGTTTGCGAATAAGTCTTGAGGGCTCCGGAGGGATTATTGATGAGCGGGGTCCTCGAATGTTGACCGGAAACAACGCGTCGTCTTTCTGCTGGCAAGACATCAACGCAATGAAGGAGGAGCATGAGCATGCAGGGTACTGACAGCGGCTATATCTGCGAGCATAGTCCAAGAGCAACTACAAAGTATATTTGAGATTGCGCCTTCCCGAGATCTGTTCATCACTCTCGAAGCATTAGGCGGCGACGACCAAATCGAGATACGCAAAATTCGTTTGACGTTCTGTCCCAAATCGTCGGGTATATTGGTACAGCGGCACGGTGGTCGTGGTCCTAGAAGTCTACGCGACCGAGAACGAGACCCTTGTAATTTTCAATCTCTTTGACTCCCGTTCGTTGCTCCTCCGCCCACGCGACACTCCATTCCTGCAACTTGCCCTCTTCACGGTCTCCAAGTCATCCTTATTTTGAACGCGCGCTCTCCAGGTGATCGAAGAAGACATAGCACGTCAGCCTACCCGGCGGGCGTTCGGACTGTTCATTGAAAATAATGAAGTGTGGTCGACGGGGACGGACGGAGAAGAATTAACGAAGGTAAGCTTTTCCAATACAATGCCGTTGGTCTGCTAACCAACCCTTAGTCATCTACTGAAGTACAATACCTGTAGTGCCGCGGAAAGGTAAGCCATATGTTTTGATTTCCAAGTTCTCACTAACATGATCTTTACAGGTTGCTCAACGCTGGATCTGCACCTACATCGACGAGATCAACAGCAGACGATACACCCGGTTGCGGAACTCTTACCCGTTAGTCCTAGCTGGTAAATCTTCCACACTCAATGTTTGACCTTACGCTGACTTTATTCTACTTCAGGAATTGCCTCTGGGGGGGTCAACAGGCTCGTATTCGATGCCAATGTGGGAACGGCGAGGAATAGGCATCGTACTGGGCTATACAGCCGGCGTTTGACGAGGTAAGAGTGCTGCAAGGCAGCACTATTCAGATACTGATGTCTCGTCATCAGATTTATGAATACTTACCTACAAGTGATTCAAGTTAACAGCTCACCGATCATACTAAGGAGTGGTTAGTAGATTTCGTGTGTTTACGGTCGATTCAGAACTCATCTGGTAAGTCTAGCCGTAAATTTTTATTCATTAAAGCTGACGAGTTTACGAACTTCCTGTAGCTAACAATGTCCTCATTTAAGATCCATCAGTGATGTTACGACTTTAACATAGAACGGGGCATTTGACACTTCCAGGTAAGTGTTGTGTATGACACATAAGGTTTGGATAACGTGCAGTGCCCGTCGTGGAAAATTTGGTACCATCTAGAGTCGACACTAGCACTGGGCTGTGGGCTGTGTCGCTTAGCTCAATGATTATCGACTTGAATGCGCTGTTTTGAGGGCCATCCTCGCATAGATTACTGGTACGTGGTAAATGTAAAGGTTACGATACCTTACGAGGTCCTTTAACCGAAGAGCTACACACGCCAACGGGGTGTATTGCGAGAGAGAGAGTCAAAGATACAAGCAGTAAGGTAAACGTAGATGATGAAAGTAAGTGATTCAGATGTGAAAGTCTGAACTCGGAAGGATAACGGGCGCTGCTAAAGACGTAGGTAAATAATAGTACATAGATAAAGTCCAGATCCCTTACACCCTCCCCCTTGAGATTGGGCATAGGGAAGCAATCTCGACGAAAGAGTCAAATTACAATAAGATCCTGTTATTGTCCTGTGAATCGAGCTCGTCGGCTTCGCCATCAACGTTCGAGTTCGAGCCTGAAGTAATGGTCATCGCGATAGAGGCCTTGGTTGATGGGGAAGCGGTAGGAGCAGTCGACAAGTGCGTGATGGATGGGCCTGCATGAGAAGCATCGCCATCTCCAGCCATAGGTACGTCTGCATCTCCGGTCACGGGCAAAGAAGTTTCAGCTCTATAATCAACGCGATCAGTGTGCTGATGGCATCTATTAGACTTGCTCGTGGCCTCCCGAATGATTGGGTAATTGAGGAAATGTCTGCGACGTGCTTCGAGGATCGGAATTAAGTCCCATTCAATGGGAGCCGTCCAATAGATCTGAGGAGCGGAATTGTCCTGGAACACGGAGATATCACGGGGGAGATCAAAATGATGGATACGCCATGCGAAGTCGTCCAGGGCCTTGTAGGCACGAGTACGGAGGGTACCCTTAAAGCGCCGAGTAGCTGCAAGAAGTAGCTCTCGGCCATAAGGCTGGATATAACAGATGTGGGAGTACTTGACTCCGCATTTAGCAAGGTGAGTAACGATGTCAAACTGAGAGGCTCGACTGATGAGGGAAAGAGGAAATGGAACCAACTTTTCTGAGTCTGCAATGGTAAGATGTCGATCACGGCAAATGTCTGAATATACAATGGGATGGACCAGCACGCTAGCGAGAGCGATGGCAAAGCCATGCCGATTAACTCGGGTTGCGTTACTCGGAATGATTGATTGGAATAACAGATACCCAGCCAGGGTACGGATATTGACAGATCCGGTAGTCGTGACAGATATACCAGGGTAATGACGTTCCGTGCCATGAAGGAAGATGAAGCTTGCCCACAATTGAGGGTCAAGACAAGTATCCTCGGGTGCAGTAACCTTCACAGGAGGAGGAGGGAGCAGAGGTAAGTCCCTGCCATTATTCCCATCCTGTGTTTGGGGCTTTAAGTCAGGAATTTGTCCTAGCCAGCGAGGACGGCGACGATTCCACTGAGTTAGAAGGGTACGTTCACCATCAGTGATGAGAGGATAAGGGGCTGGGCGTCTATTTTGCTCGCAAACGAGGTTAACGGACTGCTTTCGTCGGATAGCAGTGATCACGTTTGAAATTCGATCAACAATGACCCAGTTATTAGGAGTGTGGGCCACGTCAATCATTGATGTGGCGTCAACAGCTGTGATAGGAACCGTGCAGGATGGATCATATCCTTGAAGTGACGCGTAATAAGTCTCGTGAAAGGAAAGATCTGCTCTCGGAGGAGAAGGTCGACGAGTTCCTCGTGTATGAGGAACTGCAGGATATGGACGATGGTCGTGCATACCTCGAGACGTGCGGGAATGACGGTCCCAAGTGGCAGCATGTTCTGTGGTCGGAGTGAGGGACTGGAGAGCACTTAGAGATTCCATCCTGGTCTTAAGTAACTCGTTATCATGGCGAAGCTTTACGAGTTCCTGTTGAATATCATGATCTGCAGTATGATTAGGTGCATTCATGAGTGAATCCGAGGGTCCAGAGTCGAGAGTGAACGACTCAAGAGCCGCAGTAATATCATCTGAGTTAGAGAGATTAGTTTTGTTAGTCGGTAAACTGGTATGTTTAGCACGTTGGGGCGCACCGTTAACCATTTCTCCATGATGGTTACAGTGTTTACTGAGTTCGGAGATCGTTTCTGGAGCTTCCTGAACTCGAGTGCACGATGTGGGGTTGGTTAATATGTTACCAAACATCGGAACTGGATTGGAATCTATAATTCCTTCCATCGCAGTAGAAGACGATTTCGGAGCATGGGGCATTGCTGTAGCACCCATATTCGACGTCGTAAAGAATGGGTTATCCTGAGTAAACGGGAAAGGCACCATAGGAAAGAATGATGGGGCCATAGTTGAATTCGGATAGCCAGTAAAAAACGGCATTCCAGTAGGCATAATTTGGGAGAGATTGCCTGCAAACGAAGGATAGGATGATTTTTGAGGAGTAAAGGGTACCTGTCCCTCCCCCTGAGAAGGATTGGCATCGAGGTTGAAAAAACTCGAAGCAGAAGCAGCCATAGAGTTGTATCAGAGTGCTGATAGTTGAAGTGGGTTGAGAAATCGGAGTAGATAGTAATGATACTCTAGCCTGGTGGGTTGTAAGGAATTTATACCCTCCAGAAAGCAGCGGGCATGGACTAGACTTGGATGCGACATCGGTGTGGCGGCGTCGAGTCGGCGTTCGTAAAAAGTAGAGCCGGTACAGCCACTGTACCCTGTTGATCAGGGTAATTTGATAACCACGTTGTTACTCAGCCATTTTGGTAACACGGGTATCATTTCTTGTCTGTCGCCGTTTCCTAGGCCTAGGACCCTTGTTAGACAATTTTGGCAAGTTCTTTGGGTCTGAAATACCAGCAACAGCCAGGTATTTATCGAGTGCTTTAAGTGCTTTGCGCTTAGAGTATGGCTCTACGGTTAAATCACCAAGAGCCCATCGTACATGGAAGAAAAGTGAGTTATTCTTCCATTCATGTCCTTCAATGCATTCAACGAATTCCTCAGCATCATCAGGAGCACCGAAGTTGTAAGGTTCGGGCTTCTTTCTGTCTGGGAATAAAACTGCATCGCTTTCAATGTAGGACCTTAACAAGCTAACATGAAAGCGTGGGTGAATACGACGTTTCACGAGTTCTTCAGGGAGGTCTAACTCATAGGTGGACGATGTGTGGTCTGCCATGAGTACAGTATATGGGCCAACGAATTTAGGTAATAGTTTCGTTGCCCTAGCTTTGGGAAGATTCAAATTCTTCGTTGATAGGTATACCTTCGATCCTTCCTTGATATCAGGTTTAGGAGATCGATATTTATTAGCCTCGTGAGTCTGGAATACTCGAGAGGCAATAAGGGCATCATGAGCATCATACAGGTTCTGCATGGCTTGGATAGCGAACGCACGGATCCCGGGTGGGACAAGTTTATCATATCGAACCTCTCGCATCATTGAAGGCATATATCCTCCAACAAGTTCGAAAGGTGCGAACCCTGTAGACGCATTCGTGCTCGAGTTAAGAGCAAATTCAACGATAGGTACCTTGATCAACCAGTCACGCTGATCAGGACGAATGGAGGCACGAAAAATCTGGCCAATAGAGCGATTAGCTCGCTCTGTAGCTCCGTCTGTTTGCGGATGAAAAGAGGTAGACATAAGAAGCTTTGCACCAAGTAAGCGGTGAAGCTCTTTCCACCATACTGACGTGAATTTGGGGTCACGGTCAGAGACAATCGATTCCGGAAGGCCATGCAGTCGTACAATCTCACGGAAATATATTGAAGACAAATCCGTGGCCGTATTGGAGGTGTGGATTGGGATTAAGTGAACCTGAGATGTCAATCGGCAGATAACTACCCAAAGGTAATTATATCCTTTAACCTCAGGAAACGGACCAATAAAATCCATTCCGATAGATTGCCATGGTCTGGTTGGTATTGGCAATGAATGGAGTTTCCCTGAGGGAGCTCTATAGTTCCCCTTCGACTTATTACAAGTCTCACAGGTACGGCAAAAGACTTCACACATCCCGTAGAGTTTTGGCCACCAATACCAATGACGAATGCAATCCGCCGTTCGTTGGGGACCAAAGTAGCCAACAACCTCATGAGCTTGTTCAATAACAGCTCCACGAAGTGAACGCAATCCCTTAGGTGACTTAGGGAGGCATAACAATTTTTCTTCGGGCTTATACGAGTTTTCCGTCCAGATTAATCCTTCCTCAATGAAAAATCGAGGGTGGTCACTAGGAGCCTTAAGGACCTTCGAGAATATAGGATCCGTGGCATATGAAGACTTAATATCCGACACAAAGGTTGGATCCGAGTCCATAGTGGTTTGTAAGTTTTTACCCTTGTCTCGAGAGTCGAAAACAGTAGGGTTAACTTTTGGTAATTGAACAGGGTTAACTTTTGGTAATTGAACAGGTTCGGGTTCCTCTGGTTCCCGAGCGTTCTCCATTTCTTCAGCTTCAAGTTCTCGAGTTTCACGCTTCTCTTTGAGACGTGCAGACTCTCGACGTGTTTCCATAGCACTGAGGCGAATAATCATCTCTTCAGCTTCTTCTTTGCGACCTAAAGGTAGGTCTTCACCGAGTTTATCAATACGAATATCAGCATTGACAAATTCAGCTAGGTGGTGCTGATCTTCAGGAGTATCAGACTCGTAATAGCATGATAGGGCATCAGCAACTTTGTTAGATACACCCTTCACGTAGGTAATATCAAAATCAAAACGTGAGAGATATTCCATCCACCGCATTTGACGATTTGATAGACGTCGTTGAGTCTTAAAGAACTCAAGAGCTTTATGGTCTGTGACAACATGAATGCGATAACCAATAAGCTTGTCTTCCCACTTCAACAGGGCTTCAAGCATTGCAAGAGTTTCGGTCTCAAAAACACGGTAATTGCGTTGACTATCCGTGAACTTCTTAGACATAAATCCGGCAGGGCGACAAGTCTGCCAGGTAGGACCTTGTCCATACATCGCACCTACACCAGAAATCGAGGCATCACAGATAACCCAGATGGGTTCCGTAATGGCTACATTAATAGGACGAAGGATTGGTACTTTGCAGCACAAATCCTTGATAGATTGAAAGCAGACAGAGTGAAGCGGACGCCAGTAAAATGGCTGTCCGTTCTTAGTCATTTCGGATAGAGGGGCTGTATACGCAGTCACATCCGGTAAGAAATATGCGAGATAATTCACAAGTCCAAGAAACTTCTCAATATCATTATAGTTTCGAGGTTGTCTCCAGTTTCGGATTCGTTCCAGCTTATCTGAATCTGCATGGAGTCCTTTATCATCGACAAGATGTCCAAGACAATCCATCTTCTCAGCGTAAAGTTGAACCTTTTCCGCTTTCATGAAGAGTTTGTTTTCTCGAAGCTTATTGAATACAAGCTTCAGATGTTGTTCATGTTCCTCGACGCTATCACTGTAAATGAATAAGTCGTCGAGGTACACATGCATGAAGACTCCAATATAGTCTTGGAAGATCGAAGTCATGAGCCGTTGAAATGTGGAAGGAGCATTACAGTCTCCTTGCTGCATTACATTGCTCTTGAAGGTTCCGAAGATGGTTGCAAAGGCTGTCTTCCAAACATCGGAGGGGACAACTCGAACCTGCTCATAGGCATTTGAAAGATCAATCTTGGATCGGAGCTTAGCCCGAGCCACGTCAAATCTAATGGTATCCTGGTCTGGAAACGGGGTAACATCCCTTTCCGTATTCTCATTGCGTTTCCGACAATCTACAGTGGTTCGGATGACCGAGCCATCTTTTTTCGGAACACATAGCATCGGAGCAGCTTGAGTAGAGACACATGGTTCCCACCAGCGAGCTCTCTTGTACTGGGCAATCTTTTCCGCCAGTTTACCCTTCATAGAGTCAGGGCAACGAGGTAAGTAATAGTTATATTTTGCCTTATCATTGATCAATGGGATTTCATGATTTACGGCTCGTAATGGAGGTAATTCCTCTGGAATACCTCCCATAATGTCACGACACGATTCCATCCATCTAGCACGAAGCTGAGGGATATCAGCGACCGAAGGAGAGGTTATATCCTTCGTCTTATCCTTGTAAACGCTCAGAAGTTGCACTGAATTGCTTCTTCAATCGAGATCTTTGGATTTGAATCTTCAATCTCTTTGCTTTGCGATTCGGGAAACCGTTCTTGCGTAAATTCCTGTACAAGTTCATTGACTTCAATTAATTTTTGCCTATCCTTTGGATTCGAGGCATCCAAGGTAAGAGCTTCAGTAACAATTTTTGAAAGGTCTTCCGTCGACACAAAGTCTTCCGGAGTAAGTAAGACAGGTAATTGACGGTTCAATGGAGCTGCTAGTCTTCCACTGTCGTCCTCTTCCTTGATATCCTCTATGGTTGGCGCATAGCGTGACCATGGAGGTTCTGGTACGTCAGAATGAGCTTTATTTATGCTCTGGCCATATAGTCATTTTGACTTAGACTGTACAGTTTTAATTCTCTTGGTTGAATCCTTCAAACCTTGGGTAGTTGAAACTGGTTCTTTGGATTTATTCGGGCGAGGTTTGATTTCTACTTCCTCATCCGGGTCGAATTAGACTTTGTTTGATACACGTTTCGCATATCTACGAGTCATTTCCTTGGTTTCCTCCCCCTCTGAAAGAGTAGGGACTGGAATACGCTGAATACGAATTGTATCGTACTCAAAATCAAGTGATATGCCATGCTTCCGCATGAAAACAGTGCCTAGGACTGCATCATAGCGGTCAACGTTCGCAATATCAAAGTAGTAGTTATCACCCGAGATGGATGCACGAGCATTCCCAAATTTATAGGATGCATTACAACCATGGCTAATCTGCGAGCGATTTCCTTTAGTTCCAAGTTGAAGTGTGATGGGCTTCGTCAACTGGAATATGTTTAATTTTGCGAGACGAGCAAAATCTGGACTGATAGCATCGGCGGTACTCCCAGAATCGAAGAGAGTAAATGCTTCACGTCCATTGATAGTGACTAAAGCAGCAAGGCAACGATTTTCAGCAGCCGTACGCTTTGGACGAGATGCAGTCCGAGGTGCATGGATTTTTGTGGGCTCAAGTGTTGGTCGATATCCTTTGATCTTTCCATCACTTGTCTGCTCTGTTTGAATTGCCCGAAGGTATTCAGGGAAATCCAGGACATACTCGTCATGAGATTCCATTCCATCGCTATCAGAGTCCGAGATTGAGGAGGAGTCTTCGCTAGATGCATCATGATCCATGGTATGGTCATTCAAATGCTCAGAGAAGTGAGATATACCCGATGAATTCGAGTAATCATTATCTTCTTCAAAAATAAACCCCATGCGTTCATCAGTAGTACCCTCATCGGATGTATACTGACTTCCACCATAAGGGTCTTCAGCATCAGAATTATTGGGAGACTGGTGCCCGGAAGAATTTCCAGGTTCGTCTTCTGAGAGGTTAGTCCAATCTGGTGGGTTTTCAACCTCTGTATGATACTCCTCATCGGAGGATTCATGATCCGATGCTGAATTCACAGACGAATTGTCTGGAGAGTTGTCATCCACAATGTGGTACAATTTCTCTCCGGAACTTCGCTTTCCGTACTCCGGACATGAGGGATCATTGGAGTAATGTCCCTTCTTCCCACAGCCGTAGCAGGTAGGGATTTTCGAGTTAGGATTCGATTTTCCCTTGTCTTTAGAGTGGTGTGGGTGCGATGATTTATGCCCTGAAGATGGACGATCCTTCTTGGGCTGATCACGAATTCGCTTGAATTTTTCGTAGCCAGGATTGGGTCGAGTGCTATGGTGCTCACCCTGAACCTTCTTGAATTTACGAGGTGATGGAGAACGCCTCTTCTTTGCAGATTTGGCATTCTCCTTCGATGACTTACGAAGTCGAGATATATGGTCTTGCCGTTGTTGACTGTAATATCGTTCTGCACGGATACCCTTCTCAACAATAAGAGCACGCTGCATAATATCATTCACAGTCGAAACCTCGGCAGTGAGACCCATGCGAGTGACTTCCTGATGAATATTTGAAGGTAACGAGATCATTAGACATCGTCGGAACGTATAGATGTCTGGTGGTGAAGGCATCATGTTTGCAAATCGTAATAAACTCGCAAATAGCTGGCAAACACCACCTTCAAAAGTGTACTGAACACGCTCAAAGTGTTCGTTAACAGCATATAATGATGATTCATGGATAAATCGATGGTACAGACCGTTAATTACTTCCATGAAAGTAGGAAAATCTTCACCATTCGCATTATTGGTATAAGCGATAGGTGTGTCTTCAACTACATTGTTATACCACGTACGGGCATCTCCCCCAAAAAGGTTGCAAGAGTGCTCGTATGCTGCATATCAATGGCAGAAAGCTGCTGTCCACCCCATTCATCTTCAGTATAAACAGGGCCACAAATATTTGTGATCTTCATCCATCTAATGATAGAGAAGGTCCACTCATCGAATTCTATAAGGTCAGAGCTTCCCTCATATTTTTGGGGACGAGGAATACTCTGTAAAGATGTTTTCTGGACATTAGAATCCAGTCCTCGTTGAACACGCAAGAGATTGCGATTCACGAGGCGTTCATAGCGCTGAAAAATTGCAAGCATAATTTCAACCTCAGATCTCATAACAGGGAGATACTCGAATATCTCCTCGTTGTTGAAACGAGGTTCCTGAGATGTGAAACGGACTTCCTGAAAATGAGCAGGAGTCGGTTCGCGAGCTTGTGGGTTATCAGAGCGTGACGAATGTCGGTTACTGGAACCACTACGATGAGATCCTGGTCCTCCAGGTGGTGGCGGAGGAGGAGGATCGTTAGGAGGACGACCTGCACCTAGATTACGAGACGAAGTGGGACTATCCACATTAATTGGGCTTGCACGATTCTCCGAATGTGGTGCAGTTCATTGAGGAGGTGTTGGATTTTGCTCTCGATGTGAGGTCGAGTCCTGGGCTTGTTGTGGCCGACGAGGTTGGTTACGAGCCAAAACAGAGTCGAAGTAACTAGCAGGCTCGCGAAGATCATAGTGATTCGACTGCGCGTTCACAGGAACGGCCTGGGGTCGAGGTGAAGGCACTAGAGGTGTAGCACCATGTTCTGGACGATTAGGACGCTGTCGAGGCGGCGTTGGTGGATCTGGGTGACGATTAGGAGGGTTACGACCATTAGGTGGTGGATTCGGAGGATCTGGAGTGGAATCCTGCGAATCACTAGAGGATCCGTCGTCTCCTGGATCAAGATTAGGTGCAGCAGCTCCTACATGAGTCCTAGGCTGTGGTGGAGCCTGCAATGGTCGTGGCCTCTGTTCTTCACCGGGAATATGAGTATTTGGCCTAGTACTAGCCTCAGGTCTTGTAGGTTGGTCTCGAGGTCTCGAGTCACCAAACTGGAGAGGGGGTTCATCCTTCTCGACCTTAGGATGTTGAGATGGTGGCCGATGATGTGGGGGAACATATCTACCCTTCCTAGGAGTAGGAGGGACGTCGTCCTCATCATCAGCATCACTATCATACTCACCCTTAATTTTAGAGATCAGAGCCTTGTTCCGCTCTTCTATAGGGTCAACAATAGTTTGCGACAAGGCTCGCGATACAGAGGATCGTACGTGAGCAGTGGGAACACCGGTTGGAGGCACAGAGGTGTTTTCCGGTGGTGGAAATCGAGCTCGAAGAGGGTTGTACACCTCCGAGCGTATATACGGAAGAAAAATCCGAATGCCTGGAAAATCTGGATGAGTAGCATCTCCATACAGATCAATATGAACACCCTGGTCAGGGACCATGGTTTGTCCATACAATAGCATGTCCTCATCATGCAATTGTTGAAGTAAACCTCGATTGAAGACCTCGCGTCGAGCTTCATTCAAGGCATCAACTGTTTTTTGAGTTTCCGAACTATGTGAAGTCGGGACAGTGGGTGAAGATTCACCTTTAATAAGTGGCGTCGATAGCCGAGCATGGGCATGACGACATCGTGCATAGTTGGAACCAGTCTCACCTGGCTGTTGAGGCAGGCTGAGATTATCGACAGCAGCGTTGATGTTCGCACTGTACTCATCTGTGCTATGGTGATAATCACCTAACTCAGGTCTCACATTAGTGGGAATGGGATTGAATTGCCCGGAGGCGTTCAAATTAGCAGCAAAAAACTTATTAATTGCTAGCCTAGGTATACCGTGGAATACAGTACCAAGGGTAGTCTGACGTTGCGTCGAAAGGGAGATAAGTCCATCCTCATAGCATCGAGCCGCGAGACGAACTCGTTCCTCGATAAATCGGTTTACATCCTCAGGCGTAGCCTCAGGTGGATCAGGGAATACAACCGGCATAGCTTCCCCGGAAGAGGTGACTTGCGGGGAGTCAGTCGATGTTGGAGGAGTGATTACAGGTGATACCAACGCTGGAAGCTGTTCACTCGTAGCATGAGGAGTAGATACTGGAGGAAAATGAAATGAATCTGTAATTTCGTGGGCATAGGCAGGAGGAGCCGAGCCACGAGACTGGCCGTATGCACCCATAGCTCTTAGCTGTCGTCGACGAGCCAATTCTTGCTCTAATACGTCGTCTGGGGCATGGTGGATGGACGACATGTGCGTAGAGTGACTGGATCTGGCCACAGATGGGGCGATTGAGTGAGGAGGTGAGCAAGATTCCGAGAACGTCGCTGGCCGCAGATGTCCGATGACGGACGTCTCCGATGCGGGAGTACCTTCAGGCAACGTGATGATACCTGATGGTCGATACAGCACGTTAGAGTGCACGAGGAGGGCCGGCGCAGTGGTCGGCGGTATGGAACTCGCATTTCCAGTGGACAATGCAGGTATGGGGGCAGTCAGTAGCGATAACGACGCACGCTCGGTGGAGGGCATGTAGTTCGGCAACTGCTGAAGGATTTCGACAGCTTGTCGAGATTCGGGTCGAGTGGTTGGTTGCTGCATGGCAGCAGAGCTCTCCGAGGCTGAGTGTTGAGCCATCAAAGAGAGAAGTCGCAGTAAAAAGTAGTTCTGTAAGCATTAGCCTACTGTGGTTCTCCACAGCACAATACACAATGAAAGATGTGTAAAAAAGTGTAAAGGTTACGATACCTTACGAGGTCCTTTAACCGAAGAGCTACACACGCCAACGGGGTGTATTGCGAGAGAGAGTCAAAGATACAAGCAGTAAGGTAAACGTAGATGATGAAAGTAAGTGATTCAGATGTGAAAGTCCGAACTCGGAAGGATAACAGGCGCTGCTAAAGACGTAGGTAAATAATAGTACATAGATAAAGTCCAGATCCCTTACACTGATGAATTGATTGCTGATGTCAAGGAAGAGACGAGGGTTTATTTCACAAAGTTATATGATCAGCCTCCCCGAATGTGTCAAAGTCTTGGATGGATACACCATCAGTCGCTAGGATCCGAGACAAGGTCGCAATAAACCCTTCCAATGGCCAAAACAGGCATCGATTTCCATCCTTTTCTACGCAGGTGATCATGTCAGGAAAGAACAGATAGTAGGTCGTACTGTTAGCGACCTTGACGTCATCTTACATTTGTTTCTCTTTACTCACTTTAATCTTTTCTGTAGGGTAAGGAATTGTTGTGTGCTTGGTGGCATCTAAATATCATCCTGTAAAATGAGTCATTTTTATACATATGTCAAAGCTGATATACTTGCTTTGAAGATGGGTCGTTCGATTTGAGGTTGTGTTGCTTGTGAAGGCTGTTGAAGGGTTGGGAGGACCGTGAGGATTGGTTGCTGATCAAGTTGGCGCATGCGCATAGCTTTAAATTCATGGTTAACTCATTTCTTCTAGGTTGATCCTCACCTACAAATGCCACAGTGCTATTACTCGCGCGTTTCAAACGAACAAGTAGTCGGCCATGACTTTAACTGCCTGCTCTTCCGAACGGAACGTCTTTTTTAATTTTCGTTCAATAGACATGGTAGTTCCGGGAAACCTCAACCTAGACTGTGATGATGACACATGGGTGCAATACGTCGTCGCTGCTCTCACAGAGGGAATCTTTTTGGAGAGCTGTGATGGATCTAGGCAAGAGGATATTCTAACGGGTGATCCTGTGAACTGACCCATCTCCTCATTTCCTTTTTCTACCAGCACTTTGGCAGTGAAGAAACGGGTAAAGCTCACTGACCCCACTCACATGAGTACATGGAATAAGGAACCTGGAACGTCTAAAGTGGAGCATACACCATCGGTCAAACCGAAGACGTCCACATCTACGAAGGGAACGGCCGTCGTCTCTCCTTCTGGTCCTTTTGTTCCTGTAGTCGATGGCGCCACTGTCTGCGTTGGGGGTGGTGGGCATGCTGCGACCCTGGGTGAGGAGCTGAATGATACCTTCGCATGTCTGGATATAAATCAGCTTTGCATCGCTGTCGCTGTCATTGATTTTGGGGAGGTGATGGGTGTTCATGATAAGGAGGTCATTGAAAGGGAGGAGGTGCTTACTTCCCAACTCACCGATGTTTGTACCAATGTTTGTACTTATATTGGTGATGTTATTGCGACTCATACTCAACCCCCGTTCCTTACAGATTACTTCACAGCTCTTGGTGCAAGGGTTGATTCATTCATGCAGTCGACAGAAGGTTGTTTTGCTTCTTTTTAGACTGTCTTGAATGATGTAACAGACCGTATCATGGCGATTCCTACAGCCACTGTGGCTCCACCCGCATCTGTTATATCGACCACTCAATAATCGTTACAGAGCCTTCGCAGCCTGCGAATATGGGCCAACCTTTTGTTACTATCGTTTCTCCACCTTTCTCCATTCCCACACCTTCGTCTGGTCCAGTTGTGCAGCAGGCGATCACCGCTTCTCTATCAGGTCCAGCTGTGCTGCAGCCTGCGATTATTGCTCCTTTACCAGTCCCGGCCGTGTTGATGTCAGTTATCGTTGTTCCTCCAGCTATTACAGGTGTATACTCTTCACAGCCAGTAGCATCTGTGCCTCAAGAAGTGGGCTCGTCTTAGCTTGCTTATGCACAAGGAACAATGTACTGCGATTGATCAAGTTCATGCCAATATGCATTGCCTTCTACAGACTTTTCTACCCTGTGGCTTAAGTTACAGTGTCTTGGAGTCGGTCATTGGGTATGTACAATCATACAACATCCAGGATTTCAAGCATTTTGTTGACCCGTCTCAGCGTCTCACTCAAGTGTTTGTGAATAATGAAGCAATTGAATTGTCAATCAAAACTGTTTTTCCAAGAGTTGTAGAAGGGCAAGACTACTGTTTCTCAACTTACAGCGCATTATGCTCGTTCTGTATGGTGGGAAACACGGTTATTTTTGGTCATAAAAGAGAAGGACGACCAGCAACAGGAGAGATAATTCAAGCCGCAATTAGCTAGGTCCGCTGAAATTTGTTTCACTGTTCTGAAGGAGAAGGCAAGTTGTTTGAACTGATTTTGTTGGTATTAGTTAAAGTTTAGTAGCGGAATTGCAAGTCGACTTCTGTTCTACAAGAAGCTCATTATTAGCTTGAAGTATTATAATGAGCAGTACATATCCGGTTATCTTTAGGCGTAATCGTATCTTGATTCACTGAGATTTGGTTCAGCTATCCAAGCATCTTAGATCAAACGGAAGCTACCAACGAACTTGAGTTTTTTGTAGATGATAACGAGTACTTGGAGCGATACCACCTGCATATCAGTACCTTGTTGTTCTCAAGTTTTTTTGGTGTTAAATGGGAGTAACAGTTTAATACAGATCTTTTAATCCTCGGATCTCATACGTAGTGATGAGCCTCATGGCTCTGTACGTTTAGAATCCACGCATTTTAAGCAATATAAATAATTCTATAATATGAGCTTGACCCTTAATGAGCACCATTACATCCACGTTTAATGGGCGACGCATCTATGACAAGTTATTATTCATCCCGTCTTAATATGCCAGGCACTTTGATCGTTGATCTCCCATATATGGCTATTCTGATCATATCACACAGCCATTTGGGCCACACGATAGCATTTCTAATTACGGACCGCATTTACTATGATGCATGATTCCGTCAAGTCATAACTACGGCAGATAGTTCGATTAGTCCTGCAATGATATTGAGGAAATGAGGCTTGCATTTGACAAGTGAACGGTGACGTCATGTGAGACATTTTACTGCTGGTATTTTGAGGGGTCAAATACCATTTGTGTGTTTATCTCTGTATTTGATTCGCAAATTTACCTAAGAAAATACTGAATGAAAACCTGACTGTTTTTTTAATGAAATACTCTTAGGTATATTTCATTAAAAAAACAGTCAGGTTTTCATTCAGTATTTTCTTAGGTAAATTTGCGAATCAAATACAGAGATAAATACACAAACCCCCTCAAAATACCAGCTTATCACAGCATTGTTTGGTCCTTGTAGAAAGGTTTGGTAAAGAATTAGCATGGTTGATAAGGAAGATAGATCGAGGAGTGGCTTCGATGGTGAGCGTTATGCGCTGAAGATTGACTTTGAGTGAGGAGATGGCGCATATTCTTTTGGAAAGATTACTTTGTGATGCTCATGTTTTTGTATTAGACCTCAAGGGCTCCTATGAGCCTATGGGTGGTATGTAACAGCCATTCTACAATGGCTATCATACACTTCAAGAACCAATTGTTGGCAACCATCTTTGGTCAGGTCCTTCACATGGCAACTGAATGGTTGGATGACTATACAAAGGACGTCTGTGTCAAATTGCAAATATGCAGGAGGTTGACGGGGCTCTTTTGCATGGATTGAGGACGTTTTTAACCTTACCAGGAGTTCTGGCTGATAAATTCGGAGAGTCGCCAACCCTGGAGGAGTGGAAGCATAATACAATATGTTCTTCTCGGGCTCTGATTCTGCTGTAAAGAACGTTCGGTAGTATCTCTCACAGAAACTATATGGTATACAGTATGATATTGTTGTATGTACAAGACTCTCCTCTAGGGCAGGCATTACAACCGAGCGAACAACGCTGTTGAAAAGGTGCTCGGGTGGGATTCGGCCTTTTTTTGTGGATCAGTTCGTTGAGACTTTAGGGCAAGATGTGATTGTCGGAATGTGTACGAAGGGTGAGTGGAATGGTGCCTTTGTGGTTGCCGAGGCATTGAGTGGAGGTAACACAAAGTGTTTAGTGAAGGGTTGGTTTGGCGTCAATGTGGTCAAGGAGATTGAGGACGGTGACATAAATGATAAAAATATGTTATTAGAGAACATATGCCAGTTGTAGACTCTGTAATTATTTCGACAGTCGGAGGTCCTGGATGATATAAGGTCATTTTGTCTGGAATGACGATATAACCATGGGATGCCTTCACTAGCGTTTTGAAGAGAGTGGGGAGCGTATGGGTGGTAGCCAGTGGGTATGCGAGTGCAGGAAAGAACACTGAAGACTTTGATAGTAAGGCATTGGAAACAAAATATAACTACTCGACAGCGAAAAGGGAGTGTCTAAAATGCAAAGTCGGGGGTACTTATTGAGGACATGAAAAAGTTAGAAAGAGTGTGGTAGACATTTCCAGCAGTTAAAATAAAGTAAAAAAGAGAGAAAGAGCGAAAAGAGAGTAAAAATGAAGGGGCAGGCAGTAGGCGATGAGTAAGCAGGCACATAGTCACTGTGACACCAACATACACAGCCACAATTAGAGCTCAGGTTGCAGACCGAATCCTGTATACACAGGACTCGGAATCCTCAGTGAGGGAATCGAGCTCAGGAGGTGGTGGAAACGACTTCGTCCGTGGCAGTAGGGCTAGTTGAAGTGAATGCTGGAATAGGACCGTGCGTCTCCAAAACAGAATTGCCAGGGAATGAGACCTCTTGGATTTTCGACGATGTGTGCATCGAGGAAGGGGTTGTTTGAGAACAACAAGGACTTCGGGTATGGAGAATTATGAACTATATCTGACATAGAAGAGTCGTAAAAGAAGTGAAATTCAGACGCACGAGGGATTGCAGGTAAGTGAATCTTTTTCAAGTTGTTGCATCCTTCTGATGTCAGCATACACAGTAGAATGGTCTGGATCTGTGAGGGCAAGCATCGCACGTGTATTCCAAGGTGTGCTGGGAAGAGCCTTGTCGTCACTGGGATAGAAGACCGTTTTGTAGGTACAAGAAGTGGTGTTCCCTGGCATAAATTGGAATCGCGAATAGCCTGTGTTAACTGGGCCTGACTTTGGCTTATCCTTGCTCAGCTGGTCGACTTCCTCATCATCAGACGTTGGGGGACTGTATGACATCCCGGTCACTTTCGATTGTAAAGGCTCAGAAACGGGTCACAGCAGCATTTGGCTGTACTACATGGCCAGCCTCTTCATGTGCACCATTGAGATGCATTCTGCGATGGGGGCTATCATGTACTGAGGCGTCGCTGTTCGTTGACGCAGTAGAGGTACCAGACATCCGGGATCTGTTATTTCCGTGGATTAAGTCAAAGGATGCTTCGTTCATTGGCAAGTCATCGATGGGGCTGGGTAAACTTCTGGATGCTGCTGCATACTCTTTGTTGGTTGAGGGTCCGAATACCTTATCGCTGTGGGAGCTGTTCAGCAGGGATTGATTAGAGTCCTCGTAGGCACTATGAAGTACCCTATCGTGAGTATAGCCTTCGTTGCGCTCTTGTGTGCCGTAGGTCATCCTCGACAACATGTAAAATGGGATCGAAGTTGAAATCCTGTCGTTAGGATAGTTATCGTCTGATAGTGCCTTGTCCATTAGTGAGTCATAGATGGGAGGTGGCAGATCTCTGGAAGTCCCTCTAACATCACGATGATCCTTCTCTCGCGAAGCCTCCTGAGGCTGATGAATGGGCCGTGATTGCCAGGGTCGATGATGATCAGAAAATCCGTGGAAGTTGGGGGCAAGCGGCGATGAGCTACTTCCAGGAGGTGTCGACTAAGACTCGGAAAGTCTTCGTGAAGCGAGCAATAGCCTTCATTCTCAGGTGATGTGGCTTCATACCGATACGGTCGGTGGACAGGGGGTAAACGAAGATCTTCATGATCAAGGACTAGCGGGGGCAACTTGTGGTCACGATTAACGAAAGAATCATGAAGCCTGACAGACCGATGCCTGCCTTCCACGTCCAGCACATGCGGAGGAGGGCTGGAATGGCGGACTATCGTGCCAGTGGATTCTGGTCATGACATTTTCCTCTGGATCATTACCCAGGAGCATGCCAGGAGGAGATGTCGAGTCATCTCGGAAGTTCTCTGGTAGCTGCTTATCGCTGTCTTGTGTGTAGCATAGCAGCGGCCTGGATTGAAAGTAGGGCTGATATCTTTGTCTGTTATCTGCGTTTGAGACCTGCGACAATCGGTCAGAGTGGGAATGAAGCAAAGAGCTGCCAGAGATCTCGGTGGGTGAAGAGCACCAGCTCGACGATGCGCCACGCTGGTCATCACCTGTGGGAGATAGGTGACACCATGGGGAGTAATCGCCATCAATAGGCGGGAGTAAAATGTGATTTGAGGCTCCAGAGGAACCATTCGAGGTGGACGGTGAGAGTTGATTCGCAGCATGGTATCTGCTCCTGACATTCATCTCGACTTCAGCACCATTATGAACCCTCTTCCCTAGAGATTGTCGGGGATGAGGCTCAAGGAAAGGATACCTCGTTCGGTGTCCAGTGTCTGTGGAAGAAAAGACATGCTGGTAGGGGGGGGGAGTTCATTTGAGCTATGCTAGGGTGACCGTGAGTAGTTGTCGTGAAGAAAAGAGGAAGGAGTATTCACCGGGCCTCGATGCGCCCCATAGGTTCTTCTGGAGGAGCTTCATATTTTCCTCCAGGACAGGTGCACCGATACCTGCTCAACGATGCCAATTAGTGCATTGTGGCACAGCAGTATATGTACTCACTGGGTTGCTTGTATGTCCACGCCGCTAGGAAGTGCATCTACCAGTTGCTTAATGCCCCTCTTATAAATTGACTTAACCCGGCATGCCAGACATAAATCATGTCTAGGGAGTGTCTGTGAGGGTTGAAAAAGTCAACCAAAGATATCGTTATTAATCGTTAAGCACAACCACTAATTAGTAGGGGTCTTCGTGAAGAGAGCGCAGTACGCACTGACTGTCATTGGGACTTGACAATGTTCTATACTAGCGAGGGAGGCGACGGATATGTGTGTGGTGAGGTGGGGAAGACAGAAGTTCAAACCAGGAGCGATTATTCCATATTTCCAATTTGGCGAGGACACATCGGTTGGGTCAAATCCTGTTGTTTACGTATCAGCACGTATCACAACTCTTTCTTTCCTCTTTATCAAGGGAGACTGACATTTCCCCTGGACAAACCCTGGAAGCTATTATTTTTGCTTCCATGTAGACATTGGTCCGTCCAACGATAATGGCATTGCCAAATCATTCAGGTTGAAGAATTCCAGAACACAAAGAGTGCGGAGTGATATCGACGCCCTGTGAAGCAAATTCGACGAATGTGATAACAGGACATGACTTAGTTCCATGTGCCGCTGGTGTTGAACTAGGAGTCACGTATGAATTCATGAATTACCCCTCTTGGATGTGATAACACACAATAGTCTAGTCAAACCAGTATATCATCAATGAGATAGGTGCTGTCTGTCACGGTGATATTTCCACTAATTCACGACAGATTGGAAGGACACAGACCGAGAGATGCCTGTTCTAAGATATTAACCTTAGTGAAAGTTCGAATTGAAAATCACCCCCTTGAACATGAAATTTTAAGCCGATTTGGGACTTCGCTAACTTGCTAGCTTCTAAT
>NW_026848695.1:0-23671 GCF_030435595.1 Desarmillaria tabescens | reverse complement strand
GTAGAAGGCCAACTAGCTCGCTCCTGTACGCGTCAATGTCTCGATCTCCTCCATTTCTCCGCGCTCGTGTTTTCATCGTCATACAGCTCAGGTAATCGTGTAAGCACGTTTGCATAGTCGACAAATAGCTGCAGAGTTGATCAGAAACCGGAGAGAGAGAGATAAGTTTTGGGGGAAATACCTTTCCCCTAATACTCCAGCCATCGACGGCATGGCCCCGGAACCGCCCAAATATGGTCTTGAGAAGCTCCAAGTCTTTCCGCAAAACAGCCTCGGGGGCAAGCTCCGCCACAGCAATGTCGTGTGCTGGGTTGTACAGCCTAGCTGAAAGATATAGTTCAAAGGCCTCGAAGGGCGAGTTTTGATAGAGGGCGTAAATTGCCTATGTAACGCATCAGTACCGCACGAATCGCCGCCAAATGCGGCTTACCTGCGCTTCCTGTACCCAGGCCATGGGCAGTTTCCACACTCCCCACCAAGCCACGGATCATCCAGTCATTCCTAGTAAGTGAGCGGACCGTGCCAAGAGGTCTTTGATGGCCTTTTCCGGCTATGAAAAAAACAATCGGTTAAAACGGAGAAATCAGTTGATCTAGTTAACATACCCGACAGACCCTTCGATGTAACAACAAACAAACGGCCGCTTCCTGTACAAGCCCCAGCTGCTCGAGCTGACCCGCCATACATGCTCGTCATTAGATCGGCTGTAGGACTGTGTCCATCTATATGGTTCTCCTCCTCGCTCTCCATATCTTCGTCATTTCGGTGGTGACCACCGGGATCGCCACGATCTGAAAAATCTCGCACACGCATACACCGTGACAAGATGATATACAAATGCCAGGGCAGCGTGTAATCGATCCGCGAAGACCCAAATGACGCTGGATCCAATACCCGCGTCAATGAACATGCTGGGTCTGCGAATAGTCTCAGGATCGAGAATAGCCCATCGGGACGGCCATCCTTGGTCGCTGACAGAGATGCAACAGAACGCTCAAACGCCCGGAATACCTCCCCAATGGGTGCATCGATCGGTTCGTTGAACCACAGATGCATCCCAAAGACGCGTTTCCAGTCCAAATCCTTCGTATCTGCTAACCCGGCGAGCAAACCATACACTCGCTTGACATATTCGTCGATATGTACATCAACGTGCTCGTTCCGCCACAGCTCTATCTGCTCTTTCACATCCTCGCGGAAGTCAAACTCTCCGCCAGCCTGCGATATGAGGGTCGCAAGCTTGACATAACCAGCGTCCATTGCCGCCTCGCACGCTTTTTCGACTTGGTTTCCCGTCAAAAGTGTCCACACACGTGCGGTAGCACTTGTTCCAGGAACGCGTAGTGCAGCATCGACTGTAGGTGCTACAGTGTGCTCCAGCCATGTAGTTAGCGCAGTTTTCCGTGCCAGCCCCGAAACACAGTTTTTGACATCAACGGTAATATCAGGGCCAAGGCGTAGGTCTAGGGGATCAAAGAGAGCTTGGCCTAGCCGGAAAAGCGTAGCCTCGTGGGAATGGTCTGTCGTGGGAAAAAGAGACGCAAATGAGGCGAAATGTAGATTCGGGGATGTAGGGTCAGCAAAGGGTATGCCAGCATCATCTGGGGTTATAGGTGAATGAGACAGATGATGCTGCAAGAGCTTGGTGGTAAGGTCTTGGGAAGATAGGGAGTGCGGAGAAGCAGGTTTGGAAAACAAGGGAACTCGAGTTTTATGTATTATGGAGGAATTCAAAGGAGATTTTCTGAAGAAGTAAAGTGTAAGCTTTCAGGTTACTTGGCCTAAGTTGCCACATACGCCGTAGAAGCCGGTGCGGTGAGGCTGCCTAGATGAACCAATGTGCCACCAGGACCCCAGCCCACCCGAAACGAGCGCCCAAATGCTAGTCCTGCGTCTACTGATGCGTCTTCATGGCCACCAAAGACAGACACTGAACTCTCGACTCTTGCATATTTTCGTGATGGACGATAAGCGGGTGGTTCTATGTTGTGCGCAAAAGAGGTGCGCTGAATAGCTGTCAGAAACAAAATACAGAACATTGGGCACAACGAACCTCTCTAGACTCGAACCTTAGCCCGTCACCATCTGAATCACGGCTATGTTTCCTGTTCAGGGTGTTTTGTACGCGTAGTGTCGGCTGTGGCACGTCCTGCATCATTGCACGAATATTTTCTGCTTCTTCTGGCATCCGGAAAAAAGATGTTTGCATAACGTGCATCCGTTGCGCGTCGAAGCCTAATCTTGACGATGCCGGTGGTAGTGGCGGGCGGTCATCTCTGACTTCTTGGTATTCGCCATCCTCATCTTCAACTAGCGCCTCCTTCCGTCGCCGTGGCGCAATGAGGTCCTCCTCTCGCATCTCCGAAGAGCTAGAGCTCGTCGATTCAGCGTCATCGTCATCATCTTCGTCCTCATCCTCTTGCTCTTCTTCTTCTTCTTCCTCATCATCCATGTCGTCATCGGAATGGACGGCCGAGGGCTCAATTATTGGGACTGTCGTAGGTTCATCGTCGCTGCTGGAGTCGTCGTCACTGGAGAATGCACGGAAACGAGCCATGACTTGAACCTGGAAGAAAAATGACCTCGATAATTTCCCAGGTTCAGCCTTGTTTGGCCACGTGGCTCAACGGTCGGCAATTCCCGCTATGGACACAGCCACGATGGTCCCTTCCGAGAATCCGAATTTCTACAGATTTGAAACAGATTTCTACTCTGCGAATATAGATCAGTTCCCACTGCCATCTAGTCGACGTAAGAGCGAATATTCCAAGAGAGGGCAAGACGGCCACCTTGGCTTCGTTGTCTAGTTCTGGATTTCTCATCCACATTCATTCCGAGGGTGCTGTTGTCATTCCTTCAAAGACTCAAAGTCTATCATCGGAGAGTCAAGTGAACAATTAATAATGTTGTTATGTAGTAAGTCTTCTTTTTTCCTTATACTCGTGACCTCATCTATACGGCTTTGTTCATCTTCTTAGTTTAGCCTTTCTGTCAAGTTCTTGATAGAAATGAAGAGAGAACAATGCACTGGCATTCATCGCCGACACCGTTTATCGCATGGTTCCAGGTCGGATACTCTGCTGTTTTATGCTGCTCGCGGTCTGAAGAAGTTGAACGTGAATTGATCCGTGGAGCCCTTTGTTTAGCTCGAAAGCAACGCGTCGATTCATCGACTCTGTAAGCCATCGCTGTGCGCGCTCTGTATTGTGGTTGATGAACCCGCATAGCAGCCAGGTATTAGGCTCCAAGTTCTCATAACATGGTGCGCCTGTCTGTTGAAAAGGTTCGCCCATTTTGCTGTTACTATATAAATAATAATCCAAAGTGGCTTTTTAGTAATGTCTATACATCGGATGTCAAAGACCTCCGAAGGAAAGCACCGAGATATATATCCGACTGTCGACAAAGTTGAAGGATGCCTTCTTGAATTCTCTTGAGGTTTCAAATGACCGTGCGTCTTAGCCTCGACATGGCATTTAGGCATGCGGCTTCAATCTGCCTGCCTCACATGACTGGAGCCCACCCACCGAAGTACAGATTGACGACTACAGAACAGTTAGAGCCCGGTAACTGGAACTCGACAAATACTGCGAGTGTCACAGAGGCGGCGGCTTTAACGTATACCCTTGCCACTGTGTATGTTCCTCTTGACGGATAGCGTCCCGATGACCCGCGCCACAGAGCAAGTCGCCGTAATATTCTTGGAAACGTCTCTTACTTTTAGACTTGCTCGGGGAACATTAAAGTCAAACGGAGATTGCCTACGACATATCGGAAACCGGCACGGCCCCGGGGACCTGAATTCTGAATAACTCTGGAAGTGATGCACCCATAATCTGGCCAGAGTTGTTACTCCAGCCACGTCATGGTCGGTCCCGATTGTTACTGCTCATATCGCCCCGAGACTCTCATCAACGTCAAATGTCGCAACGTTCGACTCCGAGACTCTGATTACCACATACTGGAAGCCGTTGAGGCTGCATCCGATGCCCCTCTGGTTGTCCTTCTCCACGGTTTTCCAGAGCTCGCCTATTCATGGCGCAAAGTAATTCATCCCCTCTCGCAGGCGGGCTATCGTGTTGTCGCTCCAGACCAATGGGGCTACGGCAAAACAGTCACGTCGCCTATTCAATACGACGACGACCTAGCGCCTTTTCAGATGTCTAACTTAGTCCAAGACATCGTGACATTAGTCCATACCCTTGGCTATACAACCGCTTCAGTGGTGGGGCATGACTTTGGATCCCTTGTCGCAGGTTTTTGTGCTCTTACCCGCCCGGACATCTTTCAATCCGTTGTATTCATGAGCGCCCCATTCACGGGTCTTAGTGCCCCTGGTGCACCTCTTTTCCCCACCAATGCAATCGAAAGAACTCTATCCCTAATGAACCCTCCTCGAAAACACTATACGGCATACTTCTCTTCCCGAGATGCTAATAAGCATATAATGCGAACCCAACCGCCGGAACATTTTTTCCGTGCGTATTTCCACGCCAAGGCTGCAGACGGCATCGGGCTAGGCAACAACAATCCTCATCCTCTCGCGTCAGTAGACGAAATGGAAGAGCTTCCGAGATACTACGTGATGCTCCAGCATGAAACCATGCCTGACGCGGTCCATCAGCCGCAAGACACGCCTGACATATCGTGGCTCACACCCTCCGAGCTATCCACCTACGCCCACGAATACTCCCGTACAGGGTTTCAAGGCGGCTTAAATTGGTACCGCTGCTCCATCGATGCGCAGTGGACTCGAGATTTGTCCGAGTTCGCTGGAAAAGGCGTAGAGGTCCCCGCGATGTTTATTGCGGGTACAATGGACTGGGGAGCTTATCAAGCTCCAGGGGCTTTGGTGAGAATGAAGAGTGAGATCTGTGGGAGGATGGACGAAAGAGATGTGGTGCTTATCGAGGATGCAGGACATTGGGTTCAGCAAGAGCAGAGCGAAGCGGTAATTACCGAGCTGGTGCGATTCTTGGGTAAGTGCTTGGGTAAGTGAGGACGGTCGTAGGGCTGCATTACGGTGGAAGTCCATAAGTGAATACTCGTACCGTTAGTTGGAGCCCGGCAGGCCCCTTTTAATTTGAAAATATATATTTCGAACCTGCTTACTTGTTCCCTTTATTCGGGCAACGTTTCCTTCCGCTTCTGACCGCAGAATACAGTCAACGCAGAAGGGCTTATGCGCTTGCTGCCGGGATGCTAACGCTCTCATAGTGTACTTCCTAAGGTCCATGCAAAACGCGCATGCGAATTAGAAGTTAGAAGTCGGGACAAGTAAACGATCCATTATTGTGGGTAGTAATGTTAGAACTGTGCCTGTATCAATTACTCGTCCCACGCGAATCGACTAATAGGCAATGGAAGAAGGGCAATGGGTATTTACTTCCCTTACAAGAAGTGCTTTCTATTAGCGAGGTAACTGATACCCGTCGGTCTAGAAATACTATCGACTTCGTGCTCTTGTGGGTCAGTGGGAACGAATGCGCCACGCCACAGATTAGACGTACAACGTGCTACAGATAAAATGGACTTGATTGGTCAAGGACAGCAAAACGCTCTGATAGACCTTACAGGCGATGAGCGCTTGAGCGACCAGGTAAATTCTAACTCTGGATTCGCAATCGTGTGGCGTCACCATGTGATGAGCAGATGTGTTTAGGTCCATTTCCGTGCCAAGTCTGGAAAGTAAGTTAATTTCCACCTCGAGGCTGCCAGAAATAAGTTAAGTAAATCACCTAGACTGGGCAAACTTGCCAGCTCCTGTTCTCTGCTTTTTACGATATCTTCCGCCCTGGACCATGTGTCCTCCTGCCCCCGGAACGGTGCTTCCCAGTCCAACACCATAACAGGATATGGCAACCAAACAATTCTCCAGTCCCGTGTGGGTACCGGATCGGCACCCTCGTCGATAAGAACCGCCATGACATTGAGCGATGGGCACATAGAGATGACAGAAAGAAGGTATGCTTCTGTGACGGGGAGATCGCGGATGATAATGCAAAGGTGCGTCAAAATTGGTAAGAATGCCAATTCCCCGATGGCTAGTTCACCGGGTTCCCAGTAGATGAGGTCTAGGCGGGTTAGGGAGCGGAACAAAGCGCCGTGGCAGAGTGGGTCTCTACAAAGCTGTCGAAAATGCCTGATCTCTATGGAGAGCCGTCGGAGACGTTGAGAGGCGATCAGCGGGGAGAATTGTAGCCGGGGGTGAACTGCCCTAAAGTCGACCCAGCAGGCTAGGCTTTGAAGGCCCGAACAAGTTGCTAAAATTCGCGCTGCAGCTTCGGGCTCTACAGATACAGTGAGGCATAATCTTTTAACATTTTGTTGAAAGAATGCCGCTGGTAACTCATCCATCGTTCGTAGGAACAGGGAAGTGTCGTCGGTCCCCAGCGTGACCATCTCGTAGATCAATGGCTGTATCCTAAGCAGGGCGTCAAAGTCCGCTGAAGCGATGGTGAACTGGTACGGTACCTACCACGTTCGGACCTTGCGAGCTACGAGGACGAGATCGAGGGCACTACTGGGTCGCATGCGGGCCGCAGTCTCGAAAATCTCTCTCTCTAGCTCGGTCGGAAGATCCTGGATCGGAAAGTAATCGACAGTTGTCATGGTCGGGTACCAACAACGAGGGACGCAAAACATAATTGACATTTAAATATCTTGGAGGCATCGATAGACTCCGACCAAGACTGTAGCGGGGGAGGAAATTGAAATGATCGGAAGGGGTTATTGTAACGTTTTGACTCCGACAGCACGGTATCTTTATTCTCTTGATCAGAGTCACGGTCAAAGTTTAGGACGAATCTACGTACTGATTTACTTGACCCGGGAATTCCCACTGGACTAGACGATATCCTCCAGATGAGATTTGGCCTAATGAATCAATTCAATTCCTTGAGATAAGGTAGATGGTAAATCTGGATCCACACTTACGGCGCAAAGGGTGCCCTCGGAAACTGTATGGAGCAAACACAACGTATAATTTAATCGATCATCAGGTAGGTGTACACCTGACGTCAATTGAGATGAAGCGATACGACGTACTACACCGCGTAAAGCCCTCCGTCCCCCGACCGAGATTTTCGTTCCGTAGTATGACGGAGAACCTCGACACTCGCCGTCGGCAAAGTGGCACCTTCATACCGTGCGTCATAATCTGCGAACAAAATGAGGATGATCGCAACATATTGTCGCTCCCGGTTGCTCCGAAAGACTCTGGGGTCGGTGATGGCGAAGCAAAGCCCAGAGAAAAAGAAGAGACTTGCATGCGATTTTATCATGCTGAAATTTAATGAATCGTTGATTATGGCATGGATGGTACTATATGAACCTCGCCGCAAAACATCGCTCGGTACTAAAAAAATACACGCTGGGTGATCTGCGAAGAATCGGCTTGATAACTTGCCTGCCTAGCCTTCAGAATATCGAGGTATTCATTTCTGTATGTACGTCAAGGGTAGTCGAGTGGGTTCCAAGGCTTCCAGGGTGTTCCTCGCCACAGCGGATGCGGACTCGGAACTCCAGGCTCCTTCCGGGGTTGATTTTAGATGGTGTCGCCCGGGTAAAGTGGTCCTAGTGCCGTCATTAGAGCTTTCATGGACAGTTCTAAAGCTACGTGAGCAGCGATTGAGCAAAACCATCGATTTATCCTTCTAGTGCGTCGCGGGCAAACCGGTTACCCTGAATCCAAAACAACTCAGTAAAAAAAACCTTCAGTCACTAGGCCAGGGCACCTAGACTAGGGCCGAGGGGAAAACCTAGGTTATTTACCAAAAATGGTTTTATACAGTATTATACTAGGTATTATACCATGTATTATACCTAAGGGGTCTCGGAGGGGGTTTAGTTATGTATAATACCCAATCACGTGAAGCCATTAAGTCCTGATATAACAATCAAATTGGCAGCTCTCAGAGCTTGTAGCTGCCTACGCAATCAAATAGCTCCAATTCCATGGTAATTGGCACTAATTTTACGCTTGGTAAGACTCAAAATGACTTGAATATCCTGAAAAATCCCCGAAAAAGGATGAAGAAAATTTCAAAATTCGAATATTTCATGCATCACGTGATCAGGTATTATACTGTGTATAATACATGTATAAAACCCCCCTCAAGACCGCAATAGGTATTATACCGGGGACCGACCCTCTGGAGGTTTTCCCCTCGGCCCTAACCTAGACCAGTTCTTACTCACGTCTAGGTTCTAGGGCTCTCTGTCTCTCTGTCATGTACACGTATTATTTATTGCAGTGCGACTATAATGTGAGTAATAAGTCAACAAGCCGGGATCTGGGACTGGGTGTCACTGTCAGGTTCGATTAATGAATTGAGGTGGGCCCCGAGTATTAGTAAGACGGTCACGTTAGCAACGCGTACTGCTACACGTGACAAAGGATCTTCCGTCATATGTCCAGCATTGTCCACAAGGGCCCGCCACGTGCCGAGGCGTGTATGACCTTGCTGGTATTTGCTCAAGTCATGGTGTCACTATAGGTTCGATAAAAAATCGATGATATTCCAAGAAATTAAACCAATAGAATACCCGGCAGACGGTCAAGATTCTGCCTCGTCAAGCCGAAGACACAGGCTCGAAAGTTGAGAATAAGATTGGCGGCAAAATGGAGTTTGATTTGCTGTGGAGAGCCACGAGAAGAATGTCTTCAAGTATTTGAACGAGTAATGCTGACGGCGACTAGAATCTTCTTTATAATGAATTCAATATAATAGAGACAGTTCATACATGTTAGAGGGACAACAAAGCTATAAGTAAATTAGATGTACGAGGAAGAGGTATGTAATTCAAATTGTTCAGAGGAGTGTAACACATACATATTTGGGGCGAGGAGATCTTTCCTTCACTAACCGGTGAAATTCCTTCCATATTTCTTTTTACTCTAAGGGAGACACTTGACAAAAGCACGTCGACATCGCGCTCATGTTGAAATCTTCCCAAACCCGCTGAGACTCGAGTGTCTTGTATGAATCTCATACACTTTGAGCCGAGGCCAGGTGAGGTCCATCAAGAGGACAAGAGCCGCCCAAGCAGGAGTACGGGCAGGAGGAAACTTGTCCTATACCTCATGGGGAATATTCTCGATATCAAACTCGATTTCGATAGTCATCCTGGAGAGTGGATGTTTGAGCTGCCTCAAAGTGGAGGCCCACCAGTCGAGTGTCATGTTCGTCTCGAAGTTGCCCGTGATGAGGACACAAATGGACATGAGGGATGGATGGTGTTGCCCAGGCCGAGTGGCTCGAGAGGACTGATTATACATGAAAGGAAGATTAAATCAGAGTGCGGTAGAAGAGTCACGACACATGGACTTGCCTATATTGAAACTTGTCCATGTTAATCTCCTAGATTGGGACACGGCCTGATAAAGTGGGAAAGTCGACGAACGAAGTTGGCGTCGTTGCATATTACATTTGAATGGTGCCAGAGAGTGAGCTTGGTCAGGTTGCGCAATGTAACTGGGAGCGGCTACTCGCGAAAAGATCGAGGAAGATCCATCTAGTAGTAGTATCGACATATATAGAGATTTGCTGGATATCCAACCCTTGCAGCGCATTACGAATCTGGCTGGCACTGGCGGAAGTGGCACTGGGTCTGCATGCGCACTGCTACCCGACGCGTACTCTTGAATACTGATGTCCTGGGTCTCAGATCCGCGAGTTTGGGGTAAGACCTAAGGACAGAGATGAACTGATCTTCGCTGCACTCGACATTGTGAAAATCCAGGACGCAGACATTGGGGAACGAAGAGACTGCATTGATCAAGACGGGAGGGTTCATCGCCTCGAGCCAGTTTTGGTCCCAGATTTGCATGCGGTCGATAGGGAAGCGGAGATCCTTGAGTTGCGCAAGGATAAGAGAGACGTATTCATCGCATCCGATCTGTTCTGATTTGTCATTCATGCACAGGGTGGGGTCATAGGTGTTTACGGCTGCCGGATCAGCGTCTTCTGCAGGCCCAAGTGCTTTTAGTAAACTGGAAAATATGAGCATACAAAGCCTAAAAGGTGCACATTTGGTTCTTCCCATAGTTGAGATAGTCTAACAAGCGCGGTGCTCTGACAATAGGAGCCCTTTGTTTGGGGCGGTATTGTCAATCTGTAGTGAAGAAATGAGGAGGTGATGAACACGGAACAGAACAGAGGCTAACCGAGGTCCAAATCGACACGATGGGAGTTGAGGAGACGAAGGAGACGCATATTTATATTCCTTGAGCCACTCCAGGAACTGCTGAAGCCCTTTATTCAGTCTCTGAAAATTTCTCATTAATGGTGTGATATAGGCAGCTATCCTCCAGGTATATCATGCGTTTTGATATCTTGTAATATTGGTGGTGATGCGACGTCGTTCGCAGCCAGTATCAGGGGCGGGCACAACTTATAAGAGCAAACGCGAGGCGACAGAAAGTGCCAGAAAGTTTTATAAACGCCCCGAGATGGAAATGGGAATGGTTGAAGAGTGGCAAATAAGATTTTCATGTTGGCAGATTTCGAGCAGGAAAAGGGTCAGAGGGAGTTGACGAGGTGAACAAATAGATACAAATGAACATTTGTAATTGGCAGATTTCGGGAGTAAATATAGGTGGGAAGTTTCGGGTCGGGTAGACCTTGCTTACCAGCAAGGTAATTTCAACAAGGCAACTGTCCAGGCCGCGGCTCTCGTTTCACGCTCATACATGCGGAACCAGACGTCTCGTCCGTAAACGAAAGCTCAAAATGTCTCTTTCTCTGCCGCGAAGATTCTCTAAGCTCTTGCATCATCTTGAAGGAACTACTCGGAGCACAGTGTCGCCACGGGTACTTGCACTCCTGATCCATTTACCGCCTTCCTAGATGTTTGGTCGCACGAAATTCGTCGTGGAACGTGTAGGATGATGATGAGGGTCGAAACTTCCTGTTTGTGAACTGCTAGGGTTATTGGCAAAGTCAGTACTGATGTATGTCTCTCTGCTCCTCAAAGTATTGAGAGAATCTTTGGCGATACCAGTGCATCTCATTTCCCATAAAAAGGTCAATTTAAGGCATTGAATGGTGAGAACGGCCATTAGATAGAGAGTCACCATGCTAATAAACATACCAGCATTATTTTCTCAGGGCGTGTTATCCAATCATCCAGTCATCACAGCCTCTTTCGGAGACATTTCCTTTCTTCTTTTCTTGACGACTTTGCTCTGACGAAGAGACTGAACGTCCTCTTCTGAGACGCTGAACCGGCGCCTATACAATACGCGACTTTGAGTGGAGACTTTGAGACTGGTGTTTCTGTTATTAGCATGCTCAAGAGGAAAGAGGGAGTGGGCACTGGCGACGTGTGGTGGTCAGATAAGATGGTATGAACATACTGTCTGCGGGTTTTCGCTTTTGATGCTGATTGTACAGGTTATTACGCAAAAGCGACGTACCCTGATCTACAAAACTCGCTGACCCTGCAAATTGTTTATATCCGTACTACGATATATATCAGCAACGGTTGGGTTTTCTCTCAGATAGTATGGTTCGGCGTTCTAAGCATGTCTCTTAGGCACAAGCATCTCCGCAGAAGAGAAAGATATGCATACGATGTTTCGTTGTGGATTTTACTACCGCGTCCGCCGAGTCTATCATTCGACATTACCGAGCTTGTTAAACATCTGGTACGATTTTGTCAGATCCTTAGGTGCCTTCATCTGATTTTGACCTCGGCAGCGTCCCATCACCGCGCACGCACTTGATGGCTGCACTATCCGAATTGGTTCTCCGTTGATAAATGCTAACCCTCTCATTCGTGTGGGACGAGCATGGAGTCTTTACCGGTAAAGCGTGGTTCCAGTCCGTCGTATAGATAGGTTAGCCCCGTCCATATGAGGATGAAACTCGAGGGGAGCCGCGTGGAACTGGAAGGTGGCCACCCTAGCAGATAGGTCAGAAGACTGGATAGTGTGTATCTCTGCGGTGCCTGTCCGGTCGTGTTTTTCATGTGCTTTGGGCGCTTTACCTGTTCGTAGCACAATCCTCAGCATCAATCTCGGGCGTAACGATAGTCTCTTCGGAGTCAATTCAGGTCATCTCTCCAGCGAAAACCGAACCAAATTTGAAGTCAGGGTTCCCTTGAAACAGGAAATATTTTGAGCGTCCGTAGACGGAGGACACTGGTTGTAGCGTCATTGGTAAGTATATCCTGGTTGGATCATTTTAGAGTTTTGCCACGAGACTAAATCTTTGTTCAGGACGAGTGCCGGGCTACGCAAACATAACAACCAAACGCTAGATATCCAAATAGGCATCAAGAATGTGCCAGCGACTATTGATGAACCCATACGTGCCGCCTTTGACAGAATTCATGCCTTTGACTCTCGTTCCGCTGATCCTTGCCATAATAAACTTGTTCCCAGTCTCAAAGCCACGGTTCCCGAAACAAGCTGCTCCTGTGTAAGTTCGAGACATCTACTGTGTTGTTCGCACAAAGACCGCGCATCAGCCCGGAGTTGAATTGGGGCTGTGGCTGGAGACCGTGCCTACATCAAGGCAAACGCCTTTTCCTTTAGTACTCGCTCGACTGCATACCCTTCCGAGCCTGAAAAATCGGAAATAGTATGTATCATTATCCCTCTCGTTTCGAATACTCAGTGACGATGTCATTAGCACCATCCATACCAATCGCTTTTTGGTGGTGTGATGTTTTATGACGATGAACCATGGCCTCCGAGGGTAAGTCAATCGGCAAACAAACAGAGTGCAAATTGATGCTACATTTCCAGCATATCCCTCTTCCCAAGGTCACCATCTCCGCCTTCACTGAGACGGGTCAACCAGAATCATCGATCATAGTTCCAAAGCAACGGGCATACACCAGTAGAAAGCCTGTGATATCATCCCGCCTTGCTGACACTCCCTGCGCTACCCTCGGCATTTGGGGCCTCTTGGATCTACTCAACACGACACTCGGGACGTCTCACACCCTGGACACCCCATCCCTCTCCCCCCTTCTTGAAGACTGCATCACGAACAACTATGACTTTGGTATGGCATATGGCCGCCTCCGGCCAATATGGTACACCCGTGACTGGAGCACTATCCGAGACCTACTTCGCAGACAAGAAGAGGAGGACCAGGAGATGCGACGAGAAGCGTACAGTGGTAACCGAATTGTGCATCCACACCTGCAACCCCGACGCGTTTGGGATCTGTATAGTAATCGGGTGGTGCCATGGTGGAGTACGGGCATCCCCGTTTACGAAAGGGACCACTGGCCTCGGCCGATATCGCACGCGTGGATAGATGGGAAGGATCGGGTCGATGTGTGGACACCCATCAATGGATATGGGTGGCCTGTTCCCATCCCGAAAGACACCAACCTCAAACTTATCCGTATTGAGATGCTCAATCTGGAAGTGGAGTATACGTGGTTAGATGTTCTCTGTTTGAGACAGGTGGGTGGATGGGGGGAGTATATGCGCACGGAAGAGTGGAAGCTGGATGTGCCCACCATCGGAGCAGTGTATGATCAGAGAAAGGTGGTGTGTTACTTGAGTGGGCTGGGTCGGCCTTTGACTTTGAAAGAGGGCGACTTGGATAGTGATCGGTCGTGGTTTAGACGTGCTTGGACACTGCAAGAGGTTGGCGGTAGCAGGGTGATTGCCGGGGACATGCCAGATAGGCCACTGCATGCCAAACCAGTGGATGAGGGTGGAAACTATGAGACTGGGCTGCTAACTAGGTTTCACAAGCAGCTGAGGTCTATCGATGGCATGTCGTACCTGGTGTTTGCAGCACTGAAGGGCATGCAGAATCGGGTGTCGACAACCCCAGTGGACAAAGTCGCCGGGCTGGCATTTTTTCTGGGGTCCAAGATGCTACCGGTATACCATGAGGGTCAATCTCTCGAGCAGGCATGGACAGCTCTCGTGAATTCGATGGCTGAGTGGCATCGGGGACCGTTATTCTTCTGGTATCCTGAACCGGGAAACTCAGGCAAAAAATGGAGACCATCGTGGGACCAAGTTATGACGAAGCCTCTGCCTGTAGATCATGACCCCATTGTCGGCATGGGCATCGATCGGGATGATACGACGGATGAAGACTGGTGTGACGTAGAGTGCATTGTAACGGGGTTGGTACGGGGGTTGGCTGTTGTTGAAGGAGTTGATCGATACGGAGAGTTGACTGTTCAAGACAAGGAGGGGATAGAACATGTGTTCAACTTCACGGCCACCCACAAGTACCCGATACCTGAAGACGTATACACACTGGTTCGCACCTTCAGGTTCACCTTGAACTGGGAATGTCCTTGGGTCATCGGGCGAAGACTGCCAGGGAAAAGGTTTGAGAAAGTGTCTGTGTTGGAAATTGCCGATGAAGAAGGATGGAGACGGTTATGCGATCTGCATATTACTAAACAGCATCGATATATTCTTGTTTGAGCAAGTGCACATTTTGTGTGGTAACTCTAAAGTACTATTCTTTAATAACTCGAGTAGCTATCGTGCCTATCTGGGACGGTTATGAAGGTCGCCGCTCTTACGAGGATCTTAGGCAGTTGCTAGCGGCATAAAGGCTGCCAGATCGGTTTGAAACCCCGAGTTGTACTACGAGGCATGAACATAATTCCGTTCCATGCTAGCAAGTGGAGATGGTCACGCTAAAGATCACTAGTAGTGAAAGGTCGTACAGTGCTGGGAAAAAAAGCCTTACCAGCGAGGTACACCAGATATGGGGAGTAACTTACTACCCAACACAGATAGGCGTTGCTTCGGGGCGTCGCGATGACGAATCATGAGATCATCTAGGGAAGGTAGGTGCAGATGCGTAAGTATATGCGGTGATGATACAAAAAGGCGCCGGATATCGGGAAGGTGGATGCGATGAGGGAGGAAGATATTCAAGGTTAGAAACATTATCCACAGGTGCCGCCAGATAGGCGATATGAAGAGGAAATATGAAATTTCCGGGACTGTAGTCTGCAGCTAACCAAAGTAATGATAAGGCGTTGTGTAAAGCCACATTTTGAAGGCGTGGGCATCAATGCAGATACTTCGAACATCTTCCGGCAGGTCCAATGGATCCTGACATGTACGGAGCCTTTACAGTCAAAGATTCCAGACGAGGGATCTTTTTTTGCGCGAATCACCTTCAGCCGCCCCAACAAATTCGAAGAGAACCGTAGCAGCAAACTCCTCCACCGATATGACTCCTCGAGGATCACGGAGAAGGTTTCTATGGCCTCATACTCGTCGTGGCTACCATTCGATTCAAACACGATATCGAGAGGATGCACTTCCGAACGGTGAATCATGGCTTTGGGTGGACCGAAAGTGAAGGGCTATGTGCGACCACAGCTGGGGATAGGATAAACAATGTACCTCCAAGCACCGCACATATGGTTGAGCTTCTATGGACCTTGTGAAAAACTCAACACCTGGCGATCCTCCGGATATTTTGATTCCTCGCTGTGCCACCATAGCAAAATCTGTACCTCGCGAAACACAGCACGAAAAACGTCACTTTGAAGACGCCGGATGGGTGCTAGTGTCGAGGAATAGGCCTCCATAGACTTTTGAATCGCATCGCGACGACGTTGCATTTTCGATCTCGCTTCATCTATGCAGTCTAGCAAGGCATCGTATACTGAGATTTGGTGTTGGAGGACTTCGATATTTGGGAGTATCCAGTTACGATCAGTATCAGGGAAAGGACGTGTTATACGAAGAATACCGTAGAGCATTGGGTGGGAATAGAGCTCTGGTATGGAACGCCGGTGTATCCGAGTGAAATATTGCCTCCCTCGCATTCATGGTGCTTATTTTCTCTTGATTGAGTTTTTCCTTTTATTCGATGCGTAAGGTGGAACGTACGTTTTTTTGAATATTCGACCGCCCTTCAAGTTGACATTCGGAGTAAAAGATCAAAAAGGAAACCCGGCACTGCCGGACCGTAAACTCGACTTCGATCGGAGTTCGCGGTTAGTGATTCTTACTTTTGAACTACTCCTGCACATTCAACATGAATCTAGAGACAAGTAATTGTATTACTCCGTCACGGGGAGGTTACTTAACTCATCATATAAACCATAGATTCCCATGCTACGCCAGCCTCAGCGGCAGATGCGTTATCGCACTTGGATGCCTTTACACGTTCCATACCAAAACCCGTTTTTCCTCCTGATGCCATCGATCCACTAGTGTCGGGCATTCTTCGTGCAACACGACCTCTTCTCGATACTGATCCTGACTGGATTCTCCCAAACATTGCACTCCTCGAAGGACAACTTCACGTGTATGACACTCTGATCGATCAACTTTACACGGTCTTTGAAGAGCTGGAGACCTATCGTGATGCGATCCAGGTGGTATCAACGCAGTTCTCATCGACATTAGCTCCCATCCGCCGCCTTCCAAGCAAGGTTCTTCGTTCCATATTTCGAGAAACTCAGTCGAGCGATCTTGTTGAGAGGTGGTCAATGAATAGCCGGCCCATCATCGGATTTATGCAGGATCCGCTGACACTCAGTCAAGTTTGTGGTTCCTGGAGAGATATTGTCGTTTCTTCCCCAGAACTCTGGTCGCATATCAAAATCACGTACCCTAGATTGGAACCAGATAATCCGTCTGCGTCTAACTTCCAATCGCTCTTGAAAACCATCCTTCCACTTTCTGACCAGCTTCCTCTTGATATGCAATTTAAATCGGATGAACATACCAGCTCTGGTGACGCCATTGAAGTTTTTTCCTTGTTACTAGGAGAGCGCCATCGGTGGAGGAGTGCATCTCTGAAACTCCCCTTGGACTTGTTGGAGCTGCTGAAGTCATCTAGTAGGAAGCTAGCATGTTTAGAGTCTTTAACACTCGTCACTCCGCACATACCAAGAGATGATGGGGCATTCTCCCCGGGGGACGTCAGTGATGTTTTCATCGAGGCTCCTAGCCTTCGAAAGGTGGAATTGCATGAATTAATCGGGCTTGACTCTTTCGCACTTCCTCGTCAGATTACGCACCTCGCAGCATCCATTACTGCCATCCACAATCTCCACACTCATAGCCTACTCGAAGAGTTACATCTCAAACAAAGGGACATTGACGATATCGCCTTTCCTCATCGTATTACCCTCCCCAAAGTCCGACGCCTCTCAGTATTTTTACTGAAACTGCTTCGATACCTGTGTCTACCTTCCTTAGAAGACCTCACGTTCGACAGTCATGTCGGGAGTCTTTTTCCAACCATTGATGAGGCTCGTATAGTGACGGCGGCGGCGACCCTCAACGACTTTATCCGCTCCTCCCGCTGTTCCCTCACTTCATTAGCTACTGGAACTGCCATCGCACACGCTTTGGACTTCATTCAAGAGACACTTCCGATGCTTGAATCTCTTACGAGCCTGGAATTCCCCATTGATCGAGAAGGCGTGTTCTATAATGCCCTGACGTCCTCTTCTAACCTTCTCCCCAATCTACAACATCTAACAATGCGTCTACCGCTACTCGAGATCTGGGGCGGGATGAGCGGGATCCTAGTACCGTGGGATTCCTTATCTGCAATGATGACTTCGCGTCGTCATCGTCTCCGTTCTGTCAGATTTGATTACCCCACACTTTTTGCCCGTGCTGGCGATGAATTTCCTGGTATTCCGAACACAGAACTTGAGCAACTTCGGAAACTCGGAATAGACTTGAGGACTGGATCCACACAGCTTCGCTGGCGTTAGTTTCGGAAATTTTGCGTAGGTGAAGACGTTCTTGAATGTCTGGTGTACGAGTAACAATGGATTGGCTATATAATGTGGTAAATTTTGATCAGGAGCTACCAGTTCTAGTTATGACTTGTCCGGGTCTGATATTTACAGCAGCCGGAACAACAACTGAGGAAAACTCCTACTGAAGTATTGAACCTCGGTGAATCACAAATAGGTGTATCTGTAATAAGTATTTCGTTCCTACATTCTTCAGAGTGTCTACAAATGAACGGGACCCCAAACCCACTGCGTTAAACGCTAAGCCTACAGCGAACTGGTCGTAGCTCTATGACTCCACGGCTGGGGAGATACAAGCAACACTGAAAGATCCCGAGGCGCCTCGGGTGTGTACTTGGTGGCAACTCTGCTCTGCGTTCAGGAAAGGCTTGTATCCGTACTCTCCAATCTCATTGCTCCGGGGCAGATGACATACTTGAAGACGAGGGAGAATAGAAGGACTAGCATTCTTTAGAGGCACCGTACACACCAACGAGGTAGAAGGACAGAACAGTACGATACGTGTTGCTACTGATATACCGATCAATCAATGTCGTCGTACGAATGTCACAGGAACATCTTTGACACCCAACGTTATCACCATCGCACCATCCAAGACTCTGTCTCGCCAGGCCTGCTTCGTCTCGCCTTCCTTGAGTATAGGCTTGACCTCCCAGTCTCGGAGAAGGTGCGTCAAGAAGCACACGGCCTCAGTGGTAACAACTTTCCTCCCAAGGCATGCCCGTGGGCCTAAAAATTCATGAGCTTCGTTAAGCTATTGACGAAAAGGATAAATCATACCGATGCTGAAAGCGGTGAATGCCTCAGACTCATTAGAAATACCATGCCATCTGGAAGGCTTGAACTTTTCGGGCTCGTCGAAGTATCGTGGGTTGTACTCTTCAGATAAAGTGAGCAGAAGATCCAGTACAGAAGGGAGGTCGCTTACGGATGCCAACCATATCAACTATGATCTATGAAAAAAGTGAATACAAGTGGAGGCATCAAAGCCATTGAACCTACCTGAAAACCCTTTGGTACTGGCATGGAAATTGTCCCCTCCTCACCTACTGGTCTTGGCACTTGTATGACTGTATCTTTCGTAGCTTCTCGGATCAGGATATGTCCTGGAGCTACAGTACGTAGGTAAGGATAAGACACCGTAGCTAGAGAGATGCACTCACGAATCATCCGAATCGCCTCATAGAAGACCGCCAGGACTCTGTCAAGTTTCGAATAGTCCTCAAATGTCTACGAACCTCAAGGTAAGACGTAGTCGATACTAAAAGTGGCATCCTTACAGGGTCTGTGTGATCAGATAAAACGGACTTGATCTGCTCAAAGACTTCATCTTGGATGTCGTCATAAACAGCCAAAAATCCCAAGGTGGCCGCCAGTGAATGTGCAGTGATTTCTGCGGTGGATTCAATAACCTATCTCCATGGTTGGGTATACATACCGTGTCCAGCAAATAGCATGACGAAGACATTGCCAACCTGAAAGCAAAACTTGGCCACAGTTACGAGAGCAACCATTTGGAACGCACCACTTCTTCATCATCGAGCGAGTACTTGCCATCCTCGTCTTCGCCAGCCTTCATAAGCAGATTGAAAATCGTGCGTGTTTCCAAATTATCCCCTTCAACATCAATCTCTCCGTTGGCGATTTGCGCGCGCCGTCTTACCACCCCGTCCCTCATGAACTTACCCAGCTGCTCATGTGCCGTATTAGAATCGCGAATACTGAAACACCATGTTAGTAGCCACAACGTCCATCACTGGAGAAAAGACATACTATTGGAATGGCAGACTTTTGACCCACTTGGGAGCAAAGACCGCAAATGACCCGGTATCCGATATTATCCTAAATGCTTTCTGTACGGACATGGCACGGTTTTCGGATTTCAAAGGCTCCTCCCAATCAAATGAGATGCCAAAGCCACATGTAGCGATCACAAATAAAGCGAGCTGAGGAAAGATTGTATCAATAGAAGTATGCACAACAGCATGGCGGCGCACCTTGAACGTAATCTTCTGTACCGCTGGCACTGAAACTTCATGCTTGTTAACCCATTGATCGACAACCAACATTTCGTAGTAGATTTTCTGCGTTTTATTCCACACTAGCTTGTACCTTGAAAGAGGATAAGTAAATCGACAGACGCGAATATACAACATACAAATCGTTGTTGAATGCAGGACCCATGATTCGTCGATGTCGGCGCCATATTTCCCCATCAGCTGCAACCAAATTCATCCCCCATCCACTAGACGAGTTTAATTGAATAAGCAAGACAATTCCCATGGGACTCACAGCAGAATTCTGCTAGCGGACGAAGGCTTGATGAAATCCGACTTGTGACTCCCCGACGCAACCTGGCGTGTCACATCCAAATTGGAGGTATAAATTGCAGAACGACCTCCCAACCAGGGGACAACCGACACGTTCTCGCCGTTCTTGTACACTACGCAAAGGTTAGTGATCCGCTTCAGGGGAGCTCGCAAACAAAGGATTTACTCTGGAAACGCCTTGCCCAGTGCATGTCAACACCATTGTGCCACCGCGTCGAATAGAAGAAGGCTCCCGGAGGTCCCAAGGGAAAAAACATCGGTCTATAACCTGGGAGATTATTTGCAGCCTGAGAAACAATGAAGGGGACGCTATCTTCTGTAGGAATGAAATAACCTGTAGTTTACGGCGAAATCGCAGCACTCTGGAAATGACGACGACACATAACATGGTCCAGAGAATTGGGATCCATTTCGATTGCCCCCCGAGAGGAAATAACACTGAGTCGGTCCCCATGATGGTTACGATCTAAACGGGCAGTTGACCCTGAGAAATTAGGGAGACTCGGAATCAATTCCCAAACATAGGTTCCTGGAATCGCCAGAATAGGTGGTGACGGCATGCGAACTTATTTAATTCAGCATACTTCCCCGATCTGCTGGGAACTTTCATGGCAGTCTACTTCAGTCAAGGTCAGTCGTATCACTATGTAGGATATCATCGCAAGGGTAAGTATGCGCGAGAGAGGGGGGGAGGAGATTTTTTCTCCAGAAATTCAACCTGTCGGAAGATTTTAAGTAATGTTACCGCGCAAATAAGAGAAAAGCCAACTGCGCGATATTTCTATGGGATGCTGGAAATAGTATGATCATGAGTGAAAAAAAATATGCGATGGGAGACAGCAATACTAAAAGGCACGTGGAGCTCGGATGCACCTTGTCATAGTATTATGGTATAGCAGTAGCAGATAGTCGATAAAGACATATCAAGACCCCACGTCGCGTCTTCGGGAGAAAGTCAGGGGTACATCCTGGACGCCTAGAGTTATGACAATCGAAGCATCCAATACTCTACTTGCCCACGCCTCCTTCCCTGAGCAGGGGTTTGACCATCCAGTCTCGAAGGAGGAGAGTCAAGAAACACACAGCTCCAGTCGTAGCGAACCTCCTCCCGATACAAGCTCGAGGACCTATATTGTATTTGTTAGGAGAAAAATGAGTCTGTTATTAAGCATACCGGTGCTAAAGGCAGTAAATGAGTCCGATTCGTTACATATCACCTCGATGGCTTGTACTTTTCAGGTTCTTCAAAGTACCGAGGACTACAGAGGTGTAACTAAGTGACTTATGTTCTTATCGGCGCGGAATAGTTAGTAGCTTACGGACGCCAACCATATCAACCACAATCTTTGGACAAAACCAGTTCAAGAGTGAACTCCGATTCAAGGAGTACTAAAACTCACCTGAAACCCCTTTGGTATCGGGATAGGAATTGTACATTCTTGGCCAACGGGTTTAGGCACGTCGATAACGGTGTCTTTCGCAGCCTCACGAATCAAAACATGTCCCGCAGCTATAACGAAAGTCATGACGTAGGATATTTTCAAGGAACTGACTCACGGAACATTCGAATATCTTCATAGAAGACGGCCAAAACTTTCTCCAGTTTCGTGTAGTCCTCAAATTTCTACAAAAGAAAAATGTGAGAAAGGCTGGCATTATACAGAAAACACAATTCTCACAGGGTCTTGGCCAGACAGAACAGACACGATTTGTTGATAAACCTCTTCCTGTATTTCATCGTGAACGGCCAGAAGTCCCATAGTTGCAGCTAGGGACTTTGCGGTGGTCTCTGCGGTCTCTCCAGTTAGACGTATCCAGGGCTTTAGATGTGCATACCATGCCCAGCAAACAACATGGTGAAGGCGTTTCCGATCTGACGTCATTGAAAATCAAAGAAAAAACTTGGATGCCAAAGACAAGACAAAATGATCAGCTTACCAGTTCTTCATTGTTCATTGAGTATTTCCCTCCTTCGTTTTCCTTGCCTTGATGAGTAAATCGAAAACTGTGTTCGATTTAGAGTCGTCTTGGAGGCCGATCCCGCCGTGAAGGATCGCCGCACGCCGCTTTATGATCTGCTCTTTAAGGAATTTGGCCAACTGCTCTTGCGCTGTTTTTGAATCCCGGAAACTTAAGCGAGAAACAGCCGTCAGAAGTGGGTATTTGTCAGAAAGGGAAACGTACTACTTGAACGGAAGGTTCTTGACCCATCTCGGAGCGAAAGAGAGAGAGGCAGTATCTGCTACGATTCGAAGGGCTTGTTGAATGGACATGCTGCCATCCTCAGATATTTCATGCTCGTTCCAGGTCAATGGAAAGCTGAAGCCACAGACGCCAATGACGGACAGGGCAAGCTAGTGAAGTTGCATAAGCATACTAACCATATAATCACTGTTAAGTGCTACCTTGAATGTTATTTTCTGTGCGGCCGGAATGGCTACTTGTCTGTTCGTAGTCCACTGATCAGCAGCCAGCATCTCATAATAAGCCATCCGTGTTTGATTCCACACTAGTTCGTACCTTTAGAAAAGCTATGAAAATGTCCAAGAGGCGTAAGTGGACGTGTTACTTGTTATTAAATGCCGGCCCCATGACACGTCGATGCTTGCGCCACACATCTCCATCGGCTGTGAACAAGTTCATTCCCCAAATTCTGTTTGATATGAATATGAATAGTTATCGACGTGAAGGTCTATTTGACTTGCAGCAAAGACTTGGTCCCAAGCTTTCCTTTGTGAAAATCTGTTTTGTGACCGCCCGAAACGACTTGTCGTGCTACATCCAGATTGGATGTGTAGACACTGGGTTCACCGGTCAGCCATGGAACGATCGATACGTTCTCGCTAGTCTTATACACTACACGTGTGTTAATTTCCAGCCTGCTACACCGCATGGAAACTCACAATCAAAGCGCCTCACCCAATGGAAGTCGACGCCCTTGTTCCACCACGACGTTCGGAAAAAGGCTCCTGGAAGCGCCAAAGGCTAAAATATAGGTCGAAATCCTGGAATATAGTTGGCTGCCTGGTAATCTCAGGTCAGGCCTCGGTGTATCATAGAGAAAATGCGATGACAAAACCTGCAGGCTGTGCCGAAATCGTACTATTCTGGAAATGAAAAAGATGCACAGCAGTGCTAGAAACAACGAGAGCACCCTTGATTCGCGGTCATTGGTGAAGAGCCTTTCCAGCGGCACGTTGGATGCCATTATGCCAGTAGATGGTTGAGGACGAGTTCATTAGTCAATGCTGGGGTTCGAATCGCTAGTCAATTGAATTTTCGCGATCCGCCGCTGCCTTTATCGTCATCATTCAAGAAAATCCCTGAGAAAAACCGACGCGTAATCTCTACAACAAAACGACAGAGAAATATCAAAATAGTAATTGGAGGGTAAAAGCAGAAAGAGCCGTCATTGATAGAAACATGAGGAGATATTGCGGTATAAGAAACGCAGGCAAGTGATCTGCACTCCCTGTTCCGCTGTACACCTGGGTCACGAAAACTTGGGTCGTCGCTGTCGGAAGGCAGGAGAAGAAGCTATGGGAATAATTAGACAAAGACCAGAAATTAAAAAGTTCAAACGCACATGCACACAAATTGCA
>NW_026848694.1:0-23705 GCF_030435595.1 Desarmillaria tabescens | reverse complement strand
TAAGCAAAACGTTCTGCTTGAATAGATGAGATGACTGGGGAAAATCACCAGAACAGAAGCCGTCGCAGGATGGCCACGTCCTCGCTTGTGTGAGGATCACGCAAGGACGAGGCGGGGGGGTCGGTATTCATCGAAGTCTACATCGGGAGGGGCTATACGGGACTTCTGCATCTGTTTGATGGGGTTTTATAAGTCTTTTATGACTAGCAGGAGAGAACGAACCTCTTCATCCATCAGGAAAGTACACTGAAGCATATTCGTTATATTCTGTCGCTCGACGAAATTGTAGTCCGTCGTCGACAACACTGCGCTTGGCATTGCGTCGTGTTGGTTATGAATCTACCCATCATATTGAATTTTCCCCAATGAACTTTAGTCGCATCATCAGAATGGAAGTCTTCATTTCCCTCGTGAGAGCGAATGAGGTCCGATATATGGACTTCCCTGGAGGACGATGAGATGCAGATCCAAATTCGGTGGAATGTACTTACAAAGCGGGTATACATGCACCCTTGGTATTCCTCAAGGCAAGCCGGTAGGCACGATGTGAACGAATATGCTGCAACAGGACGTCCCACGACTGTAAGTTCTTAGCTTGATCAGGCCTTCGTTTTAAACTGTTCCATCGTCTGATCGCCTGGGAATGTTGCATTGTTGATTCCAGCGACGAAAGCCCGCAATGCAGAGTAGTTGTTGAGGGTGCGAAGCTTCTGAGCGATATCGACAAATCTCTCAATTTGTTTCGCGCGCGCTCTGGCTTTGTCGTGGCAAAGAATCAAGGACACCACCCTGGAAATATAGTTAGACCATCCTTAGAACAGCTTGGGCATTTTAACGAACCAATCCGCGAGGTGATTGGAGACGCTGTTAAAACGAGCAATAGCATCAACTTCTGGGTCCTTCTTCCCAGAGACGAATGTATAATTCAACCAATGACGAGGCTTATAAGGAGCGAATGAGCGAACAGTAAGAGCCCGGGGCTAGAAACATACCCGTATTTGAAGGAATAACTTGCTTTCCAACCGCATAATTTCTTGAGCAATCTCTTCTGGGTCGGTCGCATTAACCTCCTGAGCGAGGCGTTGGAGCATCTTTAGCTGCTCCTTGGGTGAAGGATCTTCATTGACATGGTTATTTTGGGGAAGCAAAGCTCTTGCGGACAAAGGCAGACTGCCTTTGCGCTCCCGGAATCCTGTTGGAGGCTTTCCTTTCATCGTAGAAGACGGGTTCAAGTTCGACGTTGAATCCATCTCTGATTTGGATGCACTTTCATCATCATCTCCAGAAGGCTGTACGAGTCATCGCTTTCATCTGCCAAATCTTCAACTTTGAGGGCCCATGCGGCATCTACATCGACGAGATTTGGCAGTACTTCGAGGAATGGCAGGAAATCAGATCCATAATGGAGGAGATAGGTCTTGGAGATGATGGATTTGATGAGCGCCGAAAGAGCCCCAGCAGTGCCTCGAACCGCGAAGTCATATGGATAGTCTCTAATCCAAAGCTCAAGAAGGTGACAGATTCTGTGTTCAATCATGGTCAGTACACACAGTCGTTCAGGGTATAAAAGATATACCTCATCTGGGCGTAACATGCAAACATTGGGTCACCAGACGGATTGTCTAGCTGTCGCATCCGTTTCTGCATTGCTAACAACAGGCTTCTGGGACTCGCGAAGCGCCGATAGGTAAGCAGGAAATGTGTGATGTACGTTGGGTCTGTGCGAAATGAACTCAGTTTGAGCGCTGCAAGAACACCGACTCTCCATCTCCGCTGACGCCAAGGAATAGAAGCTTATCGAGAAGTTCGTCAAGAGTGGCCCATTGAGCCGGACGCCTGTGTTATGTGAACAGGTCAGTTTAGAAGGCGTGTTTGGGTAATATTAGGTGAGAAACTGACGAGTCCTTGATTTTGCTTGGTTTCTTTTCCTCGGGAACTTCCTTGGGCACATCTGCAGAAATCGCACGCCCGTTCAATAAATCAACGCTCGTAGTATTCTCCTCATGGCCGGCCATTGATGGATTCGAAGTTTCAAAGTCATCAACGCCACGTGAATCCTGTGAATGTAATTTCTCTTGTTCCGGTAAGAGATCACTCGCTGACCCGCGCGCGTGGGGTGATTTGGCGTTGTTGTGCGAGAGGCCGGGATGGAAGGTAGTGGCGCAGGGTATTGGGGCTGGGAGATATGAGTCGCTGATGCTTGAACAGAACTGTGTGTAGATGTGGATGAAGCCACGGTGGGAGTTACGGTCCTTGATGATTCCCACTTCTCCCATGGAGGCAATACGAGAATATCTGGAGAAGCAGGATTTCGATAGTCCTCAAATTCGCTTCTCGAAGACCCTGCATATCGGGTGATCAGTTTAAGCGTGAGCTTGATAACAATGGAACGGACATACTTCGATCGCGGAGGACTGCCTTTAAGAGCCAGTCAAATGACCGTCGCATCTTCTCTTTTCCTACATCGTCGGCGTTTGGACTTCAACGAGGCCAACATCATACTGCTGGAGGATATCCAGAGCCGCCTGAGGATCGATACGGCGTGATAAGTCCGACTTGCATGCCAACACAACCGTCGGAAGCTGTAGTGCACGGTATCCACCTGCGGTGCTTCGCCGTCAGGGATAGATACGAGGGGAAAAAAGATAGATCAACCACTTACGGAGAAGGGCCTCTACAGGCCTGAAGGACTGCTCATCTGAAGCATCGTAACATATCAACACACCATCGACTCGTGGGGCCTCGGGTAAAAAGTTGACTGTTGATACAGATGTATCCGGAATAGACAGAGGTATATCGACCTCAATTATGTTCAAGGGGCATTCCCGGGTGTTGTCAGTCCGGGGGAGCTTTCCAACACGTCGAGTATCTGTAGACGGGTCAAGGGATGTAAGAGACCACGCAGAGGTTGCTCACATCGAGACGCGTGTTGGATCCCAGAAGGGGTGCGCTGGGATCCGAGAGACCATAGCCTCTGAGGCCTTTACGAATGACCATGGACTTGCCACACCCCGCCACACCCACCACTACCAGGGTAACAGCGAGATTCTGGTTAACAGTCTCGACTACATATCGTTAGTCATTTAAGAACCGCTGAGTATGATAGAGAACATACTGGGGGCATGGTAGTATTTATGACCATACGTCGATTGGTGCTTGGAGTGTAGACTCCCAAGGAGCCACTCCGTGTTCTTCCCGAGGGAGATGCCACCGGAATGCCTCGCCTAGCCATGGACTGTAAAGAAGATGCCGACTGCATACGAGGCACACCCTCCTGGGTACTAGAACTAGGGGAAGTTGTCATGATGCTACTCATGCTAGAAGTCGTGCTCAGGGTGGGCGTGCGAGATGGAAGAGGAAGCTCGCCGCCGCTGACAAAGGTCTTGCCCTTGTCCTGGCCCTTCAATGAAATGTGCTTGAAACCGTCGGTGGGACTGTTGAGGACGTCGGAACGCTCGATATCAGATTCACCGACAACAGAATCGTGGTCGTCACCAACGGTGCTGATGCTGGCGCCTCGGTTGCGACCCAAGAGACGCCTGTCTCGATCCAATTTCTTGATAACATCAAAGCCCTTAGGGGGATCCAAAGAGGAGCCGGTGTGGCCGCGGTTGGGTCTGGTGGTTATGGCCGTATGATCGCGTCCGTAGTGAACAAACGAGTCGACGGATATGGATTTGCGAAGACTGGGAGGTAAGGGAAGCAGAGACGCAGCAGCAGCAGTAGCAGCAGGAGGCTGTGGTTCCTCGAAATCGACGGGGATTAGAGATGGCGAGTTTAAAGCAGTGGAAAACGAATCCCTGGATCGCTGAGAAGGAGCTGGCGACTGGCCTGCGGCAACATGGTCGGAATTATCTGGATGGCTGGGGGTCGTGTACGACAATGACGGGCCGTCAGGAATCTGAAGGGCTGGAAGAGATGTCGGCGAGGTGGACCTTGCTCTGCTCCTGGTCTAGCCATCGTCTAACCCGTCAAGGGAAGGTGCCGCGGAGTAATTCCTCGATAAAAGAGGAAGAGGAAGAGGGAAGAGAGAAAGAAGAAAACACGGGAAATACAGAGGTCGTAGTGTTTGAAGGAAAAGGGTGCAAGTGAGAACCGTGACAATGGTCTCGACCAGAGTTTAGGCCCTCTGATCTCATACCCAGTTCCAGTTCCGTGTCACATCCGTCACTCTTGACTTCCATCATCGATGGCACCCAAGGTCCCGACCGTCCTGCTCACTGTGCGCTCTACCTTCAATCCTATTTCAGCGCGTTACTCAACTCATCTAGAACGACGACGGCCCTCCTAATGCTCGCGATTCGCCCTATGTCTTTGGATTATACCAGCATCTCACCCAGACGCTAGGTACGACATCAAACACCGGTCCAAATAAATATATCATCGCTTTCTATCAGGATGGAACGTCAAGGTCGTGTTGCCTAGTTCTCAGAAGTCGTGGATCGGTTAGTCTACTAGAGTGTGTCCCCAGTATGCCTTTGACTTTCCTGCAAGGCAAGGCATATCACATTAAGGAGGTAACGAAGGGCACCTATTTCTATCCCAAGGCTCCTGGTCTGTGCTCTACTTCTACGACATATCTCTCTATGAACTACTTTCTACAGACGGTACTGGGGAAGTGGCTCTGACATCTCGGCCACTAAAGGACGGCGAAATAGTCAGTCACGTCTATATCATCTTTGTTCTGGCAGCATCCTGACCTTCATCAGGCAGAATGGATTCTCCTTGACGGTGTATGAAACAGCTCCCCATCCATGGTCGCACGGACACTTAGACTTCCCTAGACGCCAGCTACTTGCGCGAACGTCGCCTTACACAATCTTTTCCCTGGGCAGATCGATCTTGTCGTATGGGCTTCCCCACCCTCTGCTACCATTCCATGAACCCTCCTTCTGTTCTCGTAGGTATCTGGTCCTAATCTAGGAAGGAATTCTTCCTGTAAGCACAATCTATTCTGATAACTGATTTCTCTGACACACTGCATAGCCGCATTTGCACTCTCTTCGGGTACCATTGGCGCCGCACTGTCTGCATCACTGTCCCAAACACGATCAATTGCCCTATCGTACGGAACCGTTCTGCACCCGACGCCAGTCACCTTTTTCGAGCCTGCCCACATACTGGGCATCCGAATTATCAATCATCTTTGGGATAATTGGGGGGAAGATAAGGGGGGTCTCAGAAAGGATGAGGTGGATCTCTACAACATCAACATTCCGCTTATACAACAGCTTTTGACGGAGGAAGGCTTGAAGATTTGCTGGACGACGATGTGGAGAAAATCTTATGGCAAGCTTTTCAAGCAACTAGAAGTCTTTGATCTGGAGGAGGATACGAATCCTGCTGCTGGCCCAGATGCGCCAGCTATAAGCGAGGCCGCCGGAGCTGATCGATCAAGCGGTTTACTATTCAAATGGTCACCGGAGATGGATGGTTTGATTCGACCTTCAGAGTCGTCTCTACCTGTGGGATCTGATGGATGGGCAATACACAAGGGCTGGGTCAGTGTTACTCCATTGTGCGCTAGTTTTGCAGAGCCTCCGCACCCAGAAGTGCAAGACATAGAAGAAAAGGTTTGGAAGATGAAGTTGTAGATACATGCTGTGTAAAGTCTATGTTACGCATCAATACCAAGTTTTTCGCTACAAGGACATAAGAATCCCAACAAATATCAGTAGATAGGTCAGTCCCAGTGTCAGTGAGTCGCGTGGAATAGGCGATGGAGTGGCTGCAGACACCTGGCCGTTCAATATCTGCTTGCGGTAAACCTTCAACGAATTGATGCTCCATGAAGCGTTCTGTTTATCCGGTTAACAAGTGAATATTTGTTATGACTGGCCACGTACGACAAAGTTGGATGGGTCTTGTAGACGGTCCGAGCATGAGCCTGGACAGCCCGACGTGGCATACGAATTGCCAGCCCAGTCACCTATCGATTGTCATTACGAAAATCGACAGACCCTGATAGATTGACTTACCACAAAATGTAATGTCTATTTGAAGGATGAATTAGTTTAGACCGACGTCAATGAAAATGGAGCCTACCAAATATTATAGAGTGATTGACAAAGAACTCCAATGGATTGCAGTCGTCTGGATCCAATGATGCGACTGGAACACCCCAATTTGACGGATTGGGGCTTCCGTCATTAATGTCACCCCGGAATGGCCGCTCGATAGAATGAATCTCGATGAAAGTCAGTATGCATAACGCCAAAGCAGGGAGTCATCAGTACTCACAAACGGATATTCCATTTTCATCCCATTTCATAGCAAAGATACCGCCGCCCTGGGCATCAAAATATGGTCCGTACGACGCGCGACTCCACTCCGATATGGCGCACCCAGAGTTGGAATTGGCATTACCATCGCAGTCGGTGTTCATTGGCGCCGTTTGTTTGCTGCGGGATAAATATAAGAGCTGGGAATCATTCCCATGATCTCACTTACCGCAACTGTGCCGGTAATAAGAAGCATTAGGATTGAGATAACAGCCTCTAAAAGGCAATTAGCACGATCGTCTGGAACTAGAAGATATAGGACAAACCTTGGCCTCCGGTATGCCAAGTAACTTGGTTGTGCTGATTGTCATGTACACCTTCAATAATATCGATTTCGCCCGTCTGAGAACGTTGATTTATAACAGCAAGGACCAAGAGAAAAAGGATCATACATAAGGCCATGTTCCGCCCCCAAGCGTCCAAAACGCAGGCCAAACTCCTGGACAGATGCATTAAGAGATAGTTCGATCACTATTTAGCGACGTCGTACCGCAGCCCCATGGAGCCTGGTTAAGATCCAGGATTGAAAAGACCGGTGTTGTATTGGGCATAGCTCGAAATACGAACACTAATAGGCATTTCAGCACGGGGATTGACAATGTAAGAGGGGAATATAAGTACGTACCTGTCCTCTATACACGCCATCGTCCAGCCATGTCGTGTTGTCTCCCTTCATAACCACAATTCCATTATCCTGAACGTATGCGAGGCCCTTGGAGAACGCCTCGCTGGAATTGACGTAGCTACAGAAATGTTCACAACGCGTTGCCGCGTGATATCGTCTGCACTCACTTTACCGTTTCCACTAGAAGGCGATCAGGCCGTGAGGGTTATTTCGCAAGATGAGGAGGACATACTGGGTAGGGTCGTCACCGTCATAGAAGCTAAAACGGCTGTACCACCAATGTTACTTGCTGTCCATGCTGGCAATCCACAATCCAACTTACTCGAAAAAGGTTGACCCTGAATAGTCGTCCTCAAGAATCCAGAGAAGGTCGAGCCATTGGGGTTGACATCAAAGGTATCGTATCGTTTCTCAAGTGGAGGTTGTGGGCGATGAAAACCAACTACCGGGACGGAACAAAAGGTCGCCAGGGCGTGCTAGAGTGGAAGGAGGGTCTAGAAGAAGGAAGGATAGAATGTAGAAGGGAAGATCGTAATGCATGAGAATCGTGAGTGGTCGTCGGTGAGAAAGGACCGTTCGTCTATAGCCAAGGCCCGGCAACGAGTCCAACACCTTACTCGAAACGCCAAGAATAGATCCAGCAAATGAACCGCAGCCTTGTTGATCGGCCTCACGGTTTGCTTCCATTTTTCTTACTCAGCGCTTGTGTATATTCTGGGAACATGGAACCAGTAGCATTTTTATAGGCAACCGTACGACATAGGCATGATGGTAAATATAAAGAATAGCAAAATCACCGGTAGCGACGAAGGCTGAGGGTGTTGTGCTTGAGCCAGGTCGAGTACTGTGGTGCATGGTTGTGGCGATGACCCTTGCCCAGACCACGGTTCTATAAATGTCATTTAGTAGCCCATGGGACGCTGCCATACATTTTGAAACGTACTTTCTTGCCAATGGCGGGTAAGACCACGAGCTCCCGGCGCTTGTGGACGGGGTTGGCAATCCAGTTGATACGGGGGTCACGGCGAATCTGGGAAAGCAGAATGTCGATCCAAGAACGAAGGAAGAAAGAGCGATTTGCTTACCGCCTTGTGGCTGGGATCCACCAAGATAACCTCGTAGTACTTGTACACACCGTCCTGGTTCACCCAGTACGAGTTCAAGACCCGCAAGTTTCCACAACGACGACCCACTCGCTCCTCAGCAGTGCTTCGCAGACTGCGCTGGAACTTGAGGTGGTTCACACCCTGCCTAACGGGCTTGCCGTAGGTAGCACCTGAAAGCCCACATCGTTAACATCCTTCAAAACAGCTCCTCATCGAAACGCACCCTTAGGGACAGGCTTCTTGCGGTTTCCTCGTCGAACACGGATACGGTAAATAACGTATCCCTGCTTGGCTTTGTAACCCAAGCGGCGGGCCTTGTCGGGACGGGAAGGACGGGAGGCACGGTGGATCACGTTGAGCTGGCGGTATTCCCAGCATCTACGCCTAGTCAGCGGGAGAATAAGTCTTGAAGAAAGATGGGACAGACCGAACCCGGAACAGGAAACGAAGGATATCCGACTGTTTCTTCTTGTACAGCTCACCAACATACTTGTAGGCTCCCATCTTGACTGTCAGTAGGTCAGTACGGAACCACAGATATCAGAGAATCGGGCGTACGCTTTTTCTTGAGGGCGTTGACGGCCTTACCTTGGACGAAATTGTGGTCCCTGGACAGATGATTACATAACTACTGTACAGTTTTGCGGTATTTGCCGAGAAAGGAATCGGGCCGGTTTGTTACGGCATTCCCCGGATTAAATTTGTGAAATTGTGTAGTTGGAAGGCCGATTTCATGGACGATAAATTCTTTGTATATTTGCCGGCGTAAGAGTAGGGTAACATGCGTATCCTTTCGTGAGTCATTATCCACGACTTTCAATTCTACCCTTGATCCTTCTTCATCCCGAGTCTAAACCACGCTGTTCCAAGGAACAACACCCACGCGAAAACAATGAGACCCGCGCTCAGCGATACAAACACCTCCCCACGTCTGATTTCGCCCTTGCTCCGGACTTCATCACTGTAAAACCTAACCCTTGATCCCGTTGAAGAGTACCGTCGGTGAGAATGTGATGCTCCCAAGAGAGGTGTCTCTGGTTCATGGTTTGAAGATTGAGAGGAAGGATCTCTACCCCGTACTTTTCCTCTGTCCGTCGAGGGCTCCCTAGAGAAAGACACTGAGGCACGCCTATGAATAGCAGCAGTCGCTTCTGCGTTTTTCCGTCGTTGCAGATACGTCAAGGCAAGAATGCTCAACATTTGAAGCATGTTCAGGAAGAAAAATATGTTGAGGAGGTACTGAATAGCTGCAGTGTTCCCCTGAGATATCTTATTCATAAGGTGATGGCCTTTCTTGTGCGTGTCCAACGCCAGGCCAGCCAAGGTCTGGAATATAGTTGATCCGGTTTGCTCCAACTGAAATATTGTACATATTAGCTGATATTAGACATGCTACACAAAGAAGACTTACACTCTTATGTACACCGAGGGCAGTGGACACATATTTTAGAGGCACAATCTTTGGTACCAATACGACAAGCAGAACTGACACAAGGAGTTGTATCAGAAACGAGAGCATTCATGGACTTTGAGTTCGACGCACGAGGAGAAAATCCATGTCCCACTGCAAATGCGCCGATGGCTGGTCGGGCGCTCTGAGTCCAACTTGGGGGTAGAACTAGCCATCCGTATGCTGACAATGTCAGGCACGAGGAGAGCAGCAAGAGCTGAACGACGATGGGTCGATGCCTAAGACGGTCAACGAGGAATCCGCACTATTGAGGCAAAGTTCAAGCACATCGAGAGAGTTCTGTATGCATTCAACATACGATTGGATAGAAGAAAATGCTGCCGGCTAGAAGGTACGAAGCTTCGTTAGCGGCATCTTGTTCGGACATTCCATAACGATTCTCGATAATATTTCTAGACAAGTAACTCGTGAATAATCATGACAAGAGATGATCTGAGTTACGCACGCAGCCAGATGGGTGAAAGGTGACCATATCGCGCCGCAAAGAACATTAAGTCCCACGTATCTAAAGTATGGTTATACACATGTTAAGCAAGAAAGCAGAGGAACTTACGACCAAAAGACGTCGCCAAGCTTCGTTATTTCTTTCAGGTGGACTCTCCGTTTAGCAGCGACCCTTTCCAAGGCCTCTGCTTCTGTGATGTTCGTTATGGACCTCCGTCGAGCCTCTTCAGTTATATCCGCAGCCTCGAGCTCGGCACCGGCGCCATCCACAAGCCATCGAGAAGCAGCGATATATACCAAGTTAACGATGACGGACATGCCAGCCAGTGTAGTGGCGGCATAAAACGGTGCACGGGGCCCGAACGTCTCCGTCAACGGGTAAGACGTGCGGGCAGAGACGAAGGAGGCACCCTTGCCAACGATGAGACCAAAAGCCATGGAGACACCGAGTCCGTGTGACTTGAAAAAACGGACAATGATGGTCTCTTGCACGACGGCAACAGGGCTTACACCTACGCCGAATATGAACATGCCAAAGGCCATGACCCGGATGCTACCGACAATGTCGCCTATGAGCAAGATGATTTGACCTATGACGGGGACAGTTGGTTAAGTAAGTCTTGTGCGGGATTGCAATAACGGTGACTTACCAAGGAAGATGATGCCTGTTGCAAGGATGCTAGTAAAGGTTGTACCGAGGCTGCTGGCCAAGACACCGCCCAGAAGAGGCGTCCAGGTGCTATTGAGACTAAACGCCGATATCAAGAGACTGAACTCGGTATGTGAAGTTCCCAATTCTCGAGAAAGACGACTTTTTAGCGGTCCGAGCACATATGAAGCACTGCGCAGAAGTTATGAGAAGAGACATGTGATACGTGGAGGAGACCCACTAATGACTTCCGACGCTCAGACAACACGCACACAAGAGAGCAATTGTCCTGATAAAGAAAGCCCGACGCTTCAAGGCAGCGGTACTTGACTTGCGTCGTGTGACAGGTGCTATGGGTGCGAGCTGCTCGTCGCTGAGTTCACCAACGCTGCGACCCAGGATTCCCTCGACCTCGTGGTCTGATTCGGAATCATCTTCATTACCAGATGCAGCAAGAAGATCGTCGCACGATGTACGGCGGTAGTTGTGGTCAGGCTCTTCAAGAGCAGACGATGACATGGACGGAGGCAAATTGGTGGTGATGGTGGTAGGAGGGCAAGAATGCGATCGGGGGTTCCCGTGGTTGGGTGTATCTGGATGCAGAGGACGAAACGCCTGTGAAGCATCCTGGCCGTATTGGCTTATATATATGGTAGCCATTCGATCCATCACGACAGCCAAAGAAGCCTGATTCTTATCTGATAACCAGATTGTGGGGATATCTGCACTCTATCTACCTTATACCTACGGCTATCGGATAAGATATGACTAGCGATGACTAAAAATCCAGACTCGTGCCACCTAGGCTCCATGCCACATGAACCCATCTTTGACGACCCTAGCGTTATGTCGCAGCAAATGTTGCAGGCTTCCAGAGGTTTCCGAAGAAGAAAATGTCGGACCTTTCTGTACTGTCCCGGTAAAAGCCGCCATTTAAATAGCTCGGGAACACCTGCTGCCGTATATGATCGCGAGTCTCTCCTGCAGAGCCTATATCTTGGCAGCGTCCTGCGAAGGGATTGATTCTGCAACCGCATGTCTCGCAGTAAGCACTATATCTCTCTGCTCTGATTCTGGCTTAGAGGGACCATATGGTTAACCAGTCCGGATATTAGACGGCGACGGGTGCCGAGCTTCGGCTAGACCTAATGACGCGTGACGTCAGAAATCACGCTCTCCCCTCCTCCTCTCACCACCAGCCATGGGTATCAAAGGCCTCACTGGACTCATAACCGAGCACGCACCAAATGCCATCAAAGAACACGAAATAAAAACACTCTTCGGTCGCAAGGTCGCCATCGACGCCTCCATGTCCATATACCAGTTCCTCATCGCTGTGCGCCAGCGCGACGGCGAGATGCTCCAGAACGACTCGGGCGAGACGACCAGCCATCTCATGGGATTCTTCTATCGCACCATACGCATAGTGGAGAACGGGATAAAGCCGGCGTATGTGTTCGATGGGAAGCCACCAGAGTTGAAGAAGGGCGTGGTACGTGTCGCTCCGCAAACCATGATATGACATTGCTCTGATAGGGAGTTAGCTATCCAAGCGATTGGCGCGACGCGAGGAAGCAAAGGAGGAAGGTGAAGAAGCCAAAGAGACCGGGACCACAGAGGATGTGGATAGGTTCTCGCGCCGGACGGTCAAGGTCACGAGGGAGCACAATGAAGAGTGCCGGCGACTTTTAGGGCTAATGGGCATTCCTGTGGTCGTCGTACGTGTACCTCGCCTTGTGCCGTTTGACGGCTAACATTACTGTAGGCTCCGTCCGAAGCTGAAGCACAGTGTGCAGAGCTCGCACGAGGGGGCAAGGTAAGTCCTGCATGGTTTGTCGATACTATGTTTCACGTCGCTGTTAGGTCTACGCAGCGGGATCAGAAGACATGGACACCCTCACCTTTTCAGCGCCTATACTCCTTCGACACCTCACCTTTTCTGAAGCCAAGAAGCAGTCTATCAGCGAGATAAATCTCAAACTTGCCCTCGAAGGACTCGACATGGACATGAGTCAAGTGTGTCATATTCGCTGCGAGTTTTATCCGTTATGCTGAAAGCTATTTGTAGTTCATAGACCTTTGCATCCTGCTCGGTTGCGACTACCTTGAACCGATAAAGGGTGTAGGCCCCAAGTCTGCATTGAAGCTGATCAGGGAGCATGGTGATCTGAAGACTATCATCAAACACCTACGGGCAAAGTAAGATTTCGCATTTGCCGTGACTTTTGTTAATTCATGTTTGACTCAGGCAAGCTGAGAAAGCGGAAACAGCAGTGTCCGATAACGAGGACGAGGACCCACCCGCTGGCACATCCGACGTCGAGCAGCCTGATGATGAGGACGAAAAGCCGAAGCCTAAGCCAAAGAAAAAGGGCAAGGGCAAGGGTAAAGGCGGTATAGCCGTTCCCGAAGAATGGCCTTGGGAGGAGGCAAAGAAGGTGTTTGAGAAACCTGATGTGACGCCAGCTGACGAGATTGAGGTGTGTTTTTGCTTATACTTATGGTGTGCATAGCTTATGTTTGATCAGTTGGAGTGGAAAAACCCCGATATCGATGGGTTGGTGCAGTTTCTAGTTACAGAAAAGGGTTTCAAGTGCGCGTTTTTTGCTCGTGTCTGGTGCATGCTCATGTTGTGTAGTGAGGATCGTGTACGCAAGGGTGCAGAGAAGCTGCAAAAGTTTTTGAATGCTAAGCAACAAGGGAGGCTAGATGGGTTCTTTACTGTTAAAGCAAAAGAGAAGAAGGAACCTCCAAAAAAGGGTAAGGAGAAGGACACAAAGACAAAGGGGAAGCGGAAGGTATGTACCCATGTACTCTGTCAGTTTGATGCTAATTGCGTTCAGAACGAAGATAACGAATCTGGATCGAAGGGCAAAAAGACCCGAACGAAAAAGTAGATTTACATTCATTTTATTTTGTATCTATCTGTATCTATTACATAGTCAAAGCGAGCTGAGCAAGTTTCAGTGCTCCTTCTTTTGTTTGGTTACCTGCGCCGGATATTAGCAAAAGAAAAGAACAATGAAGACTACGCACCTCCGATGAAACCGCTGGCATGTACAAAGATACCGCCTTGAACGCCGCTCACGTTTGTTAATTCATCATCTCTCAGGCCGCGCCACTGGTCCGGAAGGGGCTTTCGGCTTTCGAAGCTCTCCTGTGCAACAGGGACGGCCTGTATTCGCCAAGCTTTTGCCATCTCGTCGGGGTAAACGACGTATATGGCTTGACCCTCCGTTTGGGATTCGCTTTCAAGCTCGAACAGATGTGACTAGGTCGGTCAGAACCAAGCTAGTCGATCGTAGAAGGGACTTGCCTTCCATGGCAAGAACTGCTCCAACGAGATGATCTTCCCCGTGGAATCAGCGACCTTTTTGCTGTTCGCTAGCGCATCGACGAGTATATCCCTGGCGGGCAACCAAGCGTTGGCGTAGAAATCGAGTTTGGCGAAAAACTCTTCTCCGGTTAGGGATGAGGCTTTGGCGAATCTGTCCTATGTAGGAAGTGAGGAGTTGTTGGGGGAACGTGGAGAGAGAGCCCTTACGTCCATGCCCTGGGAGTCGACGGGCTGGTTCCAAGGGGGGTTGAGGGCTGCTACACGGCTGGGGAGGCTGGTCCCACCGCTTTTGTAGGCGGGTTTTATGTCTTCTGGGTAGCGAGGGATGCCGTTGTCGCCGCCGTCGATGGCTTCTATGAATTCCTGCAATATGAGACGATGAGGGATGCATGAGAAGGGACGAGATAGACGAACCTCGTACATCTTGAGCCATAGTGTCTGGATTTTGGGATCGTCCAAAGGGACCTGCGTGCGATTCGAGATGACCTCTTTGCCGAAATGCTTGAAGACGAGGCCGGCTGAGCTGAGCTTGGTGGTGAAGCCATGACCAAAGACTTCGGTGAAGCCGCGCTGGTGGTGGTCGAAGCGCTGTTTGGCTTCGTCGTAGATGGCGCCGACGTCGACGACGATGTCGCACGAGTCCAAGATGGCTGGATCGCGAGTGCGTTTTAGTTCTGGGAGAGGAATGAAGAGTTGGGTGGGTCAAAGAGTGAAACACGGACCAGCACCCTGGTATGCTGTGGTCTGGCGAAGGAGAAAGACGGCTAGAGCCTCGTCGCAGTGAAAGGTGCCGTTATGGGTGCCAATAACCTGGTGATGGTGAGTCGGGGGTTGGATAAGGACGGCTATTCCTGCCTTTTGATGGTCTGTTTTCTGCTTTTTTAATACTGGGGATTGAGTGGCCATGGTGCGAGTGAGGGAACGAAAAGAGAATGGATGGAATCGATAAGATGGGAATCGGATGCAAGAGAACATGAAAGTTTGCAGTCACATATTTGCGTGACGTCACACGGAGTGAGCGCGCCTGAGGGCCTTTCTTTCAATTTGTAGGCTGGCCTATAAAAGACGCGCGATGACATCCATCTTTCTCTACCCACCCTCATGAATGTCAGCCCAATAGCTCTCAGCCCAGACCTCTATGCGCATATACAGGCCTGGCGCCAGGCTGTCGCTGAGGCTGTCGATGCTGGCGAGATTCTCGATCCCTCGTCGCCACCAGAGCAGGCTGTCCTTTTTCCACCGCTGACGACGTACATGTCGTATCCAGCGCCGCCCAGTTTCTTTCAAAATATGATGGTGAGCTTGCTAGCCAGCTCATCAACTACGTATGCTGCTGCTTACTCACGGCGTTGCAGCCCTCGCCGATGGAGACCGTTGATGGCCGCAACGACCGGCTACTCCGCCAGAACCAGGCATCGGCTAGTCGGCGACAATGGACGGTATCGCACGCGCCCGTATGTTCGGCGTATGAGAGATCTCGGCGTTTGGCTGCCGTCCAGACAACACCCCGACGCCTTCGTCACACACCGCCCTACTATGCTATCTCATAATCAGTATGTCCATCCTGGTTGCCAGACATGGAAGCTAATTAGAAAATACAGTCCATGCAACACTTGTAATGTATAATGCAATAATGTCCATATCCATCAATGAAAGAGAGATCAGAGCAGAGTCATCACCACCCCAACAACAAGTCCCACCAATCCAATGAACAGTCCGTTTCTCTGCAACGCCGTCGCCCCCGCAATATAACTATCATCCGGTCCATATTTGTTCCCACTCGAATCAGTAGCTCCGGGCGAAGGTGCCCCAGCTGTTCCTCCACCTCCATTTACTCCATCTGTTGAGGCCGTAGGTAGATTGCTCGGTGTCGTAGAAGTGTCGCTGGTGTGCGACTGAGATTTTGTAGCAGTACTATTGCCTGATGCAGTGCTTGTACTGTTCCCCGATGCAGATGATGAGCTGTTGCCCGACGCAGAGGAGGATGAGGCGGTATTCGTTATGGTGGTAAGGATAGTAGCTATTGATGTCACTGTCCCAGACGACGCTACTGAGAATATCGTAGAAACTTGTGCGCTGCCAGTGTTTGACTAAGATTTGTTAGACCAAGTACATGGACAATGTCGTGAGCCTCACCTGAGCAAGGGCTACAAGGGGAAGAATGAGAAGAAAGAAAAGGACTAGGATGCTCTGGCGCTGTCTCTGCTGCCCGTACATGCTCGCACCCGTCATCATCAGTGTCGTCGTCGTCGTCGTGGAAAGAGCGAAGCGTGTGACAGTCACGTCACGTTCACGGATGCTTTATCTGCATCGGCCCGGACCTCGTCAAAGCCTCTGTTGAGCCGCCTTGAGCTTGTAGAGCGAAACACGCCCGTCGCTTCACCCCTATATCAAGGCGTATTACCCGTCGGGTCTCCTTGAATAGTCAATACTTGGCGCTGAGCTTTGAATTCGCTGCGATCAAAGCTGGATACCTAAAGGAATAGCCAAGTGTGCATTGACCAGCATATGACCAGCATGTAAAAGGCACAGTCTCGTTGGTGGGAGAAATAATGTCAAATAAAAAATGAAAAAGTGCGGGGTAGATAGTTCCCGGTTCCGCTCGCTCGATCGTACTCATCAGCTGAGGGCCGGGGTTGCCATGCTTGACAAGCGCCTTTCTTTCTTTCTTTCCTTCTCCCAGATATGTCTTCACAAAATATCACAGTCCCAGAGCTCCAGCCAGCCACCGTCGCCAGCTTTCTCCAATACCTGATACCCCCTGTCCACCTTCCTCCCCAACTTATATCAACGTCCCTCCTCCAACGTCACCATTTTCTCCAGATCAACCCCCAGGAAAACCTGGCAGATTACCTGACGTGGCCGTCCTCAGACCAGTCTCGTATTATCGACCTTCTCAGCTCATTACCAGACGACGCCCTAGCTTCTGATCTTTCCATATGCTATACCGGTGACCAAGAGTCCACCTACGCTCACGCCCACGTTCGTTCTTCCTCCGTACGCCTCGTCTTTCAGTGGGACCACAACGACACCTCGTGGAAGTACCACAATGCAGGCTTGATGCCCTTTCCTCAGAGCTCCTCTCAGCGTGTAGGCGAGATAGCGAGTCACGACAAGGAGGAAGCCGCGTACTGGGATGCGTACGGCCAGGATGAACACCATGACGAGGGCGACCACCACGCTTTGGTGCACGACAGCCATGCCCATACTGAAGATGCCTACTGGGCCCAGTACGCCAATGTTCACGGTACGTCCGTCTCTTCCACAGCACATAACCCTAACCTAACAACTTTTACCAGGTTCTGGCGACTCCACGATCCCGTCACCAGTCCCAGAGAAACGCCGCCCAGCGGCTCACCATGAGCCCACCGTCGTCCATATTCCTTCTCACGCCCAGGACCTCTCTGACCGTCTCCTCGCGCTCACTTCCCGATTAGAGTCCTTACCCACGATATCTGACGTCGTCGAGGAAATACCCCATACCCATACCCAGACTTTTGAGCTCAGCCTCTCAGACTCGGATTCCAGTCCTTCTTCAGAGGAGCCTATCAAAGCGGAGACTTGGTTACACGCGGACAACGAGACGGCGTTGAGGGATAGCATAAGAGGGCTTTATATGCTCTGGAGGTCGAGTAAGAGGCACTGGAAGGAACCTGCTACCGATGAGCAGTTCCTATCCATCGTAAAGGATGCTATCCAGGAGGTTTGAGTACATGTTATGTTATGTTATTGATATAGAGGTTTTAGGTATGTTTGTACAAGAGTCACAGTAGACGCATCATTAATACCACCGGTCATTTTAAAACATTCATATTTTCCAATCTGTTCAACAGTCGCGACGTGCCGAATCAAATTGATCCATTAGCTTCTCCGACAGTGTGCTATCCGGTTTAGCGCCCAACAAATCAATTCTCGTTCTATTCACTTGTCATTCTCCGCTAGTGATCCGACCAGCTTTCAGAATCCAGATAAATTGCTTTGAAAGAACCGATGTACCGTCTTTTTTTTTCCAACTTCCATCATCATCATGGATAGTCCGGAATACCTTGAGAGGTGAGCTAGCGAGCTTCCATTGAAGGGGAGGGGCAGGAGGCTGATTCTTCTCTAGGCGCAAGACACCGTTCTCACCTCCTACGGTCACGCTCAAGGAAATCCACGATGCCGTCCCGAAGCATCTTCTCAAAGGTACCATTTCTCCCCATCCTCGGTTCCTTTATCTGACGTTGACCAGGCAACCCCGTCCTCGCGACGCTGTATGTCCTCCGCGACATATCCTTCACTCTCCTGCTCTTCAAACTCGCCTCCCGGATCAGCGACGTCGAAGCCTACTTAACCAGCCCAGTACTCGGTATCCTCGTCAAGTCCTTCTTGTGGCTTGCATACTGGTGGGTCCAGGGACTAGTATGGGCTGGGATATTCTGCCTCGGTATGTCTTCCTTATCGCGATTTAACGGCCCCCGCGCTGACGGCTTCGAAAAAAAAAGGACACGATGCGGGGCACGGTACGCTTTATCGATCCACGAGGGTGAACAATCTTGTAGGCTTCGTGCTGCATACGGTTAGCGATTTCCCCTCCGAGTCTTTGATTTGATTTGATAACGGACTTGCGTAGGCTCTACTGATTCCTTACTACGCATGGCGCGCTACACACCATGCACATCATGTGAGTCTTTACAGTCGCCACCTTGATTCAATCAACCCTGAGCTGTTCCCTTAAATCAGAAAGCGACCTCCTCCATGGAACGCGATGAGAACTACGTTCCCTACCTCCGGAGCGATTACGGGCTACCCTCCAAGGAAAAGGCAAGGCAGTTTGATTACGACGAGGTCTTTGAGGAGACACCGATCTATACGCTCTCGAGGATGCTCATCATGCAGGGCCTGTAAGCCTAGGTTTTCAGTTTACGATCTTTTTGATTAATTCGTCTTTGTTTAGTGGATGGTGGGTGTACCTAGCGTGAGTTACCTCTCAATTCTTGTGAGATCGGATCTGACATGTACATGAATATGAACAGGAAGAACACCATGGGATCTAAAATGTATCCTACTGGGACTAACCATTTTGATCCTGATTCACCGTTGTTCAAGCCAGAACAAAGTGCGTTTCATCCTTCTGCTAATCATACTTGTATTGATCTTCACTATGGGACAGGAAATGCTATCATCATTTCTGACATTGGCTTGATCGCCATGGTCCTCCTCCTCACCTACGCCGGGCCCGGTTTTTTCTTCAAGTACTACTTGGTTCCCTACCTAGTAAGTCCCCGTCTTCTTCGCTGCTTTGTTCCCGGCGCTGATTCCTCCCGTCCCTAGCTGACGAATCACTGGTCTGTCTCTCCGACCCTTCATCTATCCACTGTGACTCCTCATCACTCGTCTATTCATTTCTAGGATAGGTACCGTCTATTTCTCATCCATCCCGCGTCATGATTATTCATTCAATTCATCGCTTTCCAGTAATGTTCACGTACCTCCATCACTCTGATCCCACTATACCGCATTATAGAAAGGCGGAATGGTCCTTCCTCCGCGGTGCGGCGGCGACGGTTGACCGACCCCTCCTAGGCTGGATGGAAGGTTTTTCTTCCATAACATCAGTCATGATCATGTGGCTCATCGTAGGTCATTTTTTTGCTGTATGTGTGATGATCACTTAGTGTTGTCGTGCTAGACTTCTTCTCGAGTGCTCCGTTCTGTGCGTATATTGATTGTTTTGACCCAGTTGAGGATAGATGATCCTTACTGTCCCTGTTACTTAGATAACGGCCCAGCGATCACCCAGGTTGTCAAGAATGTTCTCGGTGACAGCTACAACTACGATTCGACGGTATGTCGTCTGCAGTAAAAGTAAACACCTGTCTAATGTTTTCCAGCCCTCATTTTACGCGCTATATCGCTCATTCACTCAATGCCTCTTTGTCGAGGAAGAGGGCGACATCGTTTTCTACAAGAATAAGAACGGGGAAGCGGCCCGAGAGGTTGCGTATGATGCTGTCAAGAGGATCAGAGTAGACGGCTGGAATCCTGTCGCCCAAGATGAGCTAGACGAAAAGAATAAAGAAGAGTAATCATCTAAGTAGATTTTAGTCAGTGGAGTATCATATGTTCATCATAATGCCATTTTAATGATCCAAAAATTGGGTCTAGATGTCCATGTCACACTCGAAAAGGAGGGTGACATCAGTTAATAAGTAACGTTGACTGTGGAGCATACCGAGAAGTCCAGTCAAGAGAACGTCAACTGTTAAGTGGGAGAAAAAGAATTAGACACAAATAAAAGGTCACGGTAGGATAGTTGGTCCTCGTGGAGTACGTATCCGAAAGAGCCATGCCATGTATTACCACAACAAACCGAGGAAAACAGAATCGCGTGAACGGGTATCTATTTGATAATTTATATGTCCAACACCTGGGTCCCTAATGCGCTTGTCAAAGCTGTTTGGCGCCTAAGACTGCCAGCTCGGCTAGTTGAACCACAAAGGCATTCATGTGCTCCAGAACTTGTTGACCGCCATAAGAATCAGAGGAAGTGGTTGTTGTAGAGGTGAGAGGCGCGCTGCTGGTGGTAGAGGAGGATGGTGAAGAGGATGAGGAAGAGGATGAAGATGATGTTGTGGAAGTAGCTGACTGGGTACTGCTGCTGCTGCTGCTACTACTGCTGCTACTGCTTGTCAATGCTATAAATGCTTATTAGTCTCAGATCAAGGTAATAGTAGGAAAAAACACTAACTGGTCGACGGAGTACTGGAGGTACTGCTGGTAGACGTTGTAGGCGGCGGCGTACTTGTGCTCGTAGTCGTGGGCGTGTATTGACTTGTAGACGTGGTGCTCGGCGGAGTGTATGTAGATGTTGAACTAGTGGTAGGCTGCTGGGTCGTCGTAGGCGCCTGCGAGCTCGTCGTGCCGGATCCAAAGGAGAAAGATCCAGTGAGGACACCGACACTAGTATCAGCAAAGTGCTGGAAAAGCCCTTGAGAAAAGTCCAGATCACCCGACCCGCATCCTGGGCACTGGCAAGGGAATCAGTAATGATGTGGTATCAGAAAAAAAGACGACTCCACCTCATCAACTATCTGCGCCTGCACCGACTGCCCGTTGATGGTGATTGTTACAGATTCGTAGCAGTGAGAGCCACCGTCCCATTGCTAGACAAAGTTGAGGTTAGAACGCGTGCTCCAGGGTGAGAAAATGGATACTTGCAGCAGCATTGAGGGCGACGATCTAGTGTACGGTGAGAATTGGTATTGGAATAAAGGAAAGAGGAACGTACATAGTCACTGGCAACATTCGTGCCACCACAGGCACCTCTGCATGGTCGTCAATACGTTGGTACGGCCATCGAGCTGCAGCTACTCACAGTCCCACTTCGTAATACGTGAAAGAACCGCGTTTCTTCAGATGACCTTCATTGCTTCCGCCAACATGGAACGACGAGCGGCGGCGCATGTCACGGGCGGCGTGTCGTTGCCACGGTCCCAGGTGTTCATCGTGTGGACGGGGACTGGGATGGGCGTAGCAGACGTCGAGCAGCAAGAGAAAAAGAGCAGTAGAGCTTAACATTGTTAAGGAAGGAAAACGCATGATGATAGCGTTAATTTTGAAAGGAGCGACGGACAGCCCTGGGGCCGGAAAATTAGGCAAGGAGAGTGTGTACGTAGTTACGATCCAGAGTGGGGTCGACAACAAAACATGCCTCTTGCCGTTTGTCGCCGTGAGAATAAAATATTTGATAAAGATCGAGGGTGCCGGTTAGTGCTAGCCGCCGAATCACCACTTCTCTTCACGTTTCTTGACATCTTCATCGATATCGTCCTGTGGGGCAGTACTTAGTCACCTTTACCCTCACTTCCATCATAAGAATCTTATACGACTGCGCCCGGTAACTGGCGGCCGACAACGCAGCGTTTTCAGAAAAACTAGGGTCGATGCAAATTACGAAATAGTGCACCGCATGTCAAAAGCAAAAAGTACAATAATTGCCATTGGATGTTTCCACGCCTCACATGTAGCCTCGCGTTCAACAGCTGGTAACCTCAATGTCAATATTGAGATTTCCTTGCTGCTTTAGATTCAGTTTTTCTGAGCTCGGAAGCGAGACGGAATACCCTTACGAAAGACGAGAGGATACTCTTCGCCGTGATCGCAATATCGAAGGCGTTGACGCCACTAGCCTCACAGGCTTCATCGTCTGGGACAGACTAAGGTGCGGTCCCGGTCAATCCTGAGTGTGCTAAATCGAGCGCAGAATACGTTGTCCCTCCGAATACAGCAACCTTGCAGTAGTTGGCAGGATGAGTCGATGGGCATCTGTGGAATGATGATGATCAATCACCATGGCTCTTGGGGCTTTGTTACTTACGCGTCTACGATCTTGACTTCGTTGGAATGAGCATTGACGCAGTCAATAAGGTAGGCGGAGTCTCGTACCCTTGACAGTGTTGCCAGTGCACGATCCAGAAGTCTCGTGATCGAGAGATCTAGTGCCTGTCGCTCGTAGGTCAAGGAAATTTCCCACAGAAATGCTACTTACATCGAATATTAAAACAGTGCCCACATTGTTGCTCACCGGGACAAGCGGCTAAACCGTGTCAATGAGAGTATGGTCGGTGGCTAGCTTTCTAACTGACGACCGATGCAATTAACGCAAGATCCATGTCCATTGCTAACAGGACACACGTGAGCAACATACATATGTATTTCCCAGTAACAAGGTGATATACTCACCATTTGCTCGCATCTTTAGATCCCTGACATCTGGATCCCGTCCATAGAGGCGAAAGATCACTCAAAGTAGCAGAAAAAATATTGTTTCCCTGAGAGTTAGTAGGCAAGAAATCTGATTCGCATATTTAGCAAGCTAGAAACCGAAAGAAATGCCTTGGAAATGCCGAGATACCCGAACAAGCGACACCGGATTGCGTTCCGTACTGTGTAAGAGGAAACCGGTCAACGGCAATCACTGGATGTAGGAGGGATTCACGTCGTTCCAAGTCGTTACGCCGGCAACGGCGTTGACAGTGCCGATGTGCGCTAACAAGACAACGGCTATGACTGAGGCGAGACGCTGAACGAAGCTGTTTGGCAATTCTTACTCATGAGTGATAGTAGACGCAGTCATCATTTAACTTTGACAATGCGCCCTCCAAAGAATGAGGATGCAGCTCGTAGTTGTAGACACTTCGAGACCTTATACATCTCATCTGATAAACTATATGATTTGGGAGCACCAGCATTGTGACGTAGAAATGAAGAAACCGTGCACGTTTAGAGTAGGAAATGCGCGCACAAGGCAGGTCAGAATGTCAGCAGGTAAACTCATTCCCAGAGAAACAAGAGTGAAAATCCGAATTTCTACCGTAGACGCAGTCAGTGCTACGACGGGGATTGAGTGTGTGAGATAAACGAATCAGAATAGCATTAGCAAGAAAGCAAGACAACATATCGATAGATCCTATGACAAATTAGTTCCTTTTGGGGGGCATATTTCAGTCTTCCTCCTCTCCTTCGGGGGACAAAGTCTCTTCAGCACCATCTTCCCGTTTATCGTGGACTTCGACAGAATCCTCGGATGTATCACGACGGGGTAAAGGTGGTTGACCGGGCAAACGCTATACGTACGTTAAGTTTGGTATATATAAGGTATCGAAGTCATACCTTGAATGCGAATTTACAGACAAGGTAACCACCCGCGTTAAGGCCCTTTTCGATCCACGCCTGTGAAATTAGATGGCCTCAATATTATTCAAGAGAGAAATGATGCAGAAATAGTACCTTTTCCACATGATAAAGGCC
>NW_026848693.1:0-23748 GCF_030435595.1 Desarmillaria tabescens | reverse complement strand
TTTGTCAAAAATTTTTTAGGAGGGTCAGTCACGTGCGTGAATATATGGTTCACACGGTACATTTCGGGAATTTTGTCCCACCATCGACGCTAACCTCCATGACTGAGAGTTGAACGATATCACAATATTTTTCTGCCCGTATCGACTATAGATTGACATCCATGGACGAATCTGGAGAAGGAAGACTCTTTGCAAGATTCGAGAAATATGCCGAATTTGCGGATATACAACGATCTCTCCTTGCACTGGATTTAACTGTCGTGCCTACAGCGGAAGAAAGTAAGGAAGAGGCAGTCAAGCTGCAGAAGCTCTCAAATATAGTGCGTATGCATTATCAAGAGCGTACCTCCAATTTCTCAAGATCAGTTAGCTTGATGAATATCAAGAACAGTCCTATCTCTTGGATCCGTACCTCGAAGGCCTCGTTGTTCCGGTGGTGGACAGTCTAAAGTCGCATGCACATGCATCAATATCCCATCCTTCAACAATCTTCTCATCAGAACGAGTGCAACGCGTCGCTCTGCTCTTGTACAGATATATCAAGTGCCGTGGGTACAAGACAATAAGTCAGCATTCGTTCGCGTGTAATCGCTCCTGCCTCCCCTAACAAAGTTCCAGTCAGATTTTATCCCCACGAAATCGCGGATCTGTCTATTGCATTGAATTAACTATGCAAAACGCGAACACTTTAGTGGTCGAAGTAAACCAATGGGCTCTGCGTTATACCTTTTTACTTTGGCTGTCTCTTATCTGCATGCTGCCTTTTGATTTGGCGCAATTTGATGAAGTCGAAGGTGGAAACCAGACAGCCCTTTCCATAGAACACATCGGGAAAGGATTCTTGTCCAATGCTGGCTTAGAGCGCGAGGGTGCTGCTGCTATTATGCTGTCGCGTCTGTACATGAGGTGTGTTTGCGATCCAGTCCTAGAATGTGTTGCTTATTGAATTAGAAAGGATACCCTCACAATATTTCACCTTTATCTGTCCTGGTGTAAAGATACCATCCGCGAGTCCAAGGATCCTTTTACGGTGAACATTATTTCCATATTCGCTTATTGACCTCTAAGCGTGTCATCAGGTTATTGGACTCCTACAGGTACTATGCGAGGTTTTAAAGTCAGGATCTGTGGGACAAGTTGAAGTGGCTCTACCTGATGTTCTTGACATCGCTGCTACTCTGGAGGGTGAATCAACTCTCTACGCTAATACCGTTGTCAGGAAGTATAAAACGAAGCTCGTATCACGCGTAGCGTTACGCATATTACCGGCCAGATCGGCCAGAGGGACTGACAGTCAGGATGACATCGATGTTCCGGACTCGATCGAAATCGTCCTGGAGCAACTCTTTCAGAGTCTCCAAGATAAAGTACAAAATTTTCACCAATTCTTCAGTGCCATACACTGATTGAGTATACCTAGGACACTGTCGTCCGATGGTCAGCGGCCAAAGGCATCGCAAGAATTTCAGATCGCCTTCCAACCGACTTCGCAGATCAAGTACTTGACACAATCATGGGGCTCTTTTCAATTCATTCTGTGGCGGCAGCACGCATATACGATCTTCCTGCTATTGCAGAAAGCACCTGGCATGGTTCATCTCTTGCTTGTGCCGAAATGGCACGTAGAGGCCTCGTTAGCTCGGAGAGACTCCCCGAGTTACTTAATTGGCTTTCAAAGGTTAATGAGCCGAAACCAATGCTTCTATCTGGGCTCACGTTTCCCTCTAGGCACTGTATTTCGACTTGAGGAAAGGTGCTCATTCCATAGGTTCTAGTGTTCGTGATGCTGCTGCGTATGTTATTTGGGCTCTCGCTAGGAGTAAAAATCCCAGCGAATTGGCGCCTCACGCTGAGAAACTCGCTCGTCAATTAGTCACGGTGTCGCTTTACGATCGTGAAATACATATTCGACGAGCCGCCAGCGCCGCTTTCCAGGAACATGTGGGAAGAACAGTGAGTGAGGTATTCATCGTATGCGGATAATTGTATGAAATTTTCCTAGGGACTATTTCCTCACGGAATTGACGTCTTACGCAAGACGGACTTCTACGCTGTGGGCATTAGGCGGAATGCATTTCTCGTTGCAGCGCCTCAAGTTGCTGAGTAGGTATCTTAGTTGTTCTCTAGTTCGGCTGGCTCAACCACCACAGGCATCCGGAATACCGGCGATATCTTTTTGACCACCTTTTGGATGTACCACTGAGGCACTGGGATGCGAACATGCGACAGCTAGCATCTCAGTCCCTTCGTCTCATTTGCCTTTTAGATCTATCAGGATTAGGTCCGCAAGTTTGCTCCAGAGCCGTTCGTCAGTCATTCATTTATGTATTGCTGTGAACTCATGGCAGAAACAGGCAAAATTACTCGAATCCCCTGATAATACGGATATTCACGGAGGCCTTCTTGCATTGACCGAGCTATCTATTGCCTGCCGTGATCGGGCTTCATCAGAAGTCGAAAGGGAGCAACAAATGCGAGATGTATGTTGCGCGCGCGCGCCGTACATTGTGTCATTGATGTTCTTTCTAGATTTTCAAATACCTTGCAATTGTACCTCACGCTGTCTTGGTAGGATCTCGAAATGAGATTGTTACTGCAGCGCAGCATGCCAGTTGATCGCAAGTACAATGACGTTGGCGGAGATTAGTATGGGGCCAAATACGTCTGTTCCCAAGTGGAGACAGGTTGTAGACTTTGGTTTGAAGCATCGGCGTGTCCCTGTACAGGAAGCTGCGGCGATGGCTATGGCTTCCATCAGTAAATTGGTGGACTGCTTTACTACTGTTACCAGATGAGTCTTTTTTTTTCTGCTTCTCACATCGTTCATTCATTCTTACGACTCTATCCCTAAACATTGATCCGGGAACTGAGTTCTGGGTCCTTCTCCAGTCAGCAGAGCCTTGGCCGAGTATTGGGTGTGATCGATTACGATTCTTTCCCGAAGTGCTTGCCGGATAGTATTAGCTGCCTTCTAGAGTGTGCCAGACCTTCGGTCAGCGCTCATCACTTTTTTATATCTCGCAGTTTCCTGACTCTGTCTTTAGCCAAAGGCCTTCAGTGCTAATATAGAAGCTCGTCGCAACTGTTATATTGCCATCCCTCAAATCATTCAAAATATAGTTCCGCATCTCGATGACCGTATGTTGATCGTATGTGTTTCATGACAGATCTCTGAACTCCTACGTAGGCGTGTCTCCAGAAGTCTTCGCTTCGTTGTTTGACGCACTTTTGTGTGGATTAGAAGACTACACGATTGATGAACGAGGTGATGTTGGCTCGTGGATCCGGATGGCTTGCGTACGCGGCTTGACATCGGTCTCTGAAATTCTTTTCTCGAACGCAAAGACCATCATCCACTTTGATGATTACTTACCCCCGTTGAAATATCACCTAGCCGTTATCGGGATTCTCAAACAGGGTGTTGAGAGATTGGATAATGTTAGGCAGGACGCCGGAGAGTGTATTCTAAGACTTCTTCGGCTGCCTCTACCAGATGTGAATGACGCCGGACGCTGGCAGTTGCCGAGTTGTGGCTTACTCATGGAGCTTTTTGCATCGTAAGTTTTCAGTTCATCTTTGTGCACTGATTTACAACGTTATATGTCAGTGGCACTGAAACTGTGAGCTGGAGCGATGGACACTGGTTGTTCCCCAGGGCTGTCCGTCTTTTAGAAATCGCAGAATATCGTCAACCGATCCTGAAGGGTCTTGTTATAAGTCTAGGCAGTAAGACGGATAGCATTGTATGTATCTATTCCATCCATCAGTCACCTGTTTACCCTGTTGATGCGAATACTTCTCAGCATCGACCCGTCTCAACAAGTTTGTCGGCATATGCACGATCTTTACCTGCCAGCGGGCCAACAGATGCTTACGACCTTGTCACATTTGCGAATGATTTGATCAAATATGCTAAGGCAAACTTAGGATCTAACAATATCGTCGTGCCAGTTCTCCAGACGTTCAATGTCCTGCTTGAGGCTGGGGCGCTCAAAAAACTTTCATCCGATAATTCCGGCATCAAAAGGTTACTTGATGTTTTTCTCATTATGATCGTTTCTGGCTGACTTTCCTCAGTTTGGATAGTTTGCATCTGATGGCGTCTCAGCATGTCGATCGACTGAAGAGCGTTCAACGAATCCATGAATCCATGAAGATGTGAGTACAATATCAAATTCTGCCCGTCCTACTAAGGTCAAAATTTAAGTGTTATCAATCTCCTCGCATTTGATGTGATGTTTGAACGATGCATCACTAGTCTCCCAAGTTTTCTCGCTCATCGATTCCCCACTGTAAATCTTCGTTCCATTTAAAATGACTTTGTGCCTTACATCATTCACATAGATCCGCTCGGATGCAGCTGAACTTCTGTACCTCAAAATTCAGAGTCTGGACCTCAACAGAGATACCGAAGAAGTAGAAGAGCTATTGTTGGAGACCGAGTGGTGGGCAACTAATAACCGATTTCGAACGATCACTGATGTTCACACTTCGTAGGACATCAAGCGATGTCGAGGCTGTTCGCCAACATGCGCAACATGTAGTGGAATTATTTAAGGGCGAAATATGAATCACTTGGTCTATGTTACGGGCAAGTTAGCATCTGAGCAGATTAGGTGGTTCAGGGTGGCTGTGGTCGGATCGTGGGAAAATGATCGAGTCGTCACTGTCTGGTCAGACGTCTACCATTACCTCCTCTCTTCCGTATCCCTGTGTATCGACCGTAGAATTTGTGTAATTCAGGAAAATGGTCGTCGACCCCCGCATCAGTGATAAGGATCTGGCCGCTATCAACGCAGCAGCCGTGACGAGAGAATACCGAGTGCAGCCCATCTCGGTCAGTTCGCTGTATGAATCCCTGGACGTTATCTCATGCGTCGCGAATGCTACAGATTACCGCACCGTTTCCGCTATTAATGGGTAAGTATGGCGCGATTTGAATGTAATCTCTCGGCTCACCGACTGCAGACCCCTCGTCGTACTCGACAACGTCAAAGTGAGGATATCAGAACAAGTGTAGGTGACACTACGCTGACTGTTTGCGCAGTTCCCTTCTTACAATGAAATTGTACAACTTACGCTACCGGATGGGACGACGCGTGGTGGGCAGGTACTAGAGGTTCAGGGGAAGAAGCCATCGTCCAAGTCTTCGAAGGAACGTCCGGCGTTGATGTTAAGGCGACGCACGTCGAGTTTACCGGTAGTAGCATGAAGCTTCCAGTTGCGGAGGATATGCTAGGACGGATATTCAACGGTTCAGGAAACCCCATTGACCAGGGCCCCAAGGTTTTTGCAGAAGATTACCTGGATATCAATGGTGCGTCCTAGCACCTCCTCTACAGATTCAGCCCTCATATCTTAGTTTCTATTACCTTCAGGCTCACCCATCAATCCTTACTCTCGAATCTATCCCGAAGAAATGATTCAAACTGGTATATCGACCATCGACACACATGAACTCGATTGCTCGTGGTCAGAAGATTCCTATTTTCTCGGCGGCTGGTCTTCCGCACAACGAGGTGAGAATTCACCTTTCGTTGTCGCGTTTCTGTTGTTGACCCGTTCATAGATCGCCGCCCAAATTGTGCGACAGTCTGGCTTGGTCAAACGGCCTACGAAAGACGTACACGACGGCCACGAGGACAATTTCTCTGTCGTCTTTGCTGCTATGGGTGTTAACATGGAGACTGCTCGGTTCTTCAAGGAAGACTTCGAATCCAACGGCAGTTTGGACAGAGTTACACTATTTTTGAACTTGGCGAATGATCCTACAATCGAGCGTATCATTACTCCCCGGCTGGCATTGACAACTGCTGAATACTATGCTTACCAACTCGAAAAGCATGTGCTAGTTATCCTTACTGACATGTCATCCTATGCAGACGCACTACGAGAGGTGCGTCGGCCAATTTTTTGATCACTTCGTGATTAATTGACCAATTGTCTCACGCGTTCAAGGTATCAGCTGCCCGTGAAGAAGTTCCGGGCCGTCGTGGGTATCCCGGCTACATGTATACCGATTTGTCGACCATCTACGAACGGGCAGGGCGAGTGGAAGGGCGAAATGGGTCGATCACCCAGATTCCCATTCTCACCATGCCCAACGATGGCCAGTTTTTTGTTCTAAATGCGATGCCTAATCTGACTTACTTTTAGTTAGATTTACGCATCCTATTCCCGATTTGACGGGTTATATCACAGAGGGCCAGATCTTTGTTGACCGCCAGCTCCACAATCGTCAGATCTATCCTCCTATCAATGTGCTACCTTCATTGTCTCGCCTCATGAAGAGTGCTATTGGTGAGAAGCTCACTAGGAAGGATCATGGTGATGTGTCGAACCAAACTGGTGAGAACCTTTGAGGTAATGTGCAAGCGTGGGACTGGAATGCTCTTCAGTATGCTAAATACGCTATCGGACGTGACGCTGCTGCATGAAGGCTGTTGTGGGAGAAGAGGCTCTGTCGTCCGAGGACAAACTCGCTCTAGAGTTCCTTGACAAATTTGAGCATCAGTTTGTTGGACAAGGTCCGTATTTCGTTAGCGGGGTCTTCTTGTGTCCTCACTTTCCCCTGGAACTCGTATATAGGATCATATGAGTCGCGAACTATCTTCGAGTCCCTCGATTTGGCATGGTCCCTTCTTACGCATTTTCCCTAAAGAACAACTTAACCGGATCAACCCCAAGATCATTGCAGAGTTTTACGGGCGCAAGCCCGACAAAGAAGGCTACAACCGCGGAGCCTGAAGAGTCAAACCGGAAGAAAAGCTAATTGATGCATAGAAGCGTTTCCAGCGTTGATGACAATTAGTAGCTGCTTCTAGGGACTATTTCCTACCTCCATACCCCAGTATTGTCTTCAACTACCGAGATAATTTTTTTCCTAGTAGCCCTATTTTCGCAACAGGAGGATGCGGAATCATTGAGTACTGTACTTGGGCCGACTCAGGGACATTACTTTTTCCGCCCAAATTGATCACACATGTACAATTCGTATTCCGGCATAAATGGGGAACCCAAAAGGGACACACGATCCCAGTACGGTGGACATTCGACTCGGAATTATCATATGGAAGAGCCAAGGAAACTTTCAACACCTCGGAGCATTTGTGAACACACTAATAGAGCAAGTGCGATAAGTGGATGAAAAACAGCACTGTGCAGCATGCCAATCACGAGCGCTATGACGAGAAAGGTATCCAGAACATTCTCTGCGCCATCTCGAGATATGTACTGGTTCCAACTTACCGAGTACGAGAGGCACGGGATAATGATGGCTTCCTTCTGTACACAACGGCTCAGAGTGTGCGGTCCGTGGCAGACGGCAGGAAAACTTGAGCGCTTTATATTCAAGTGGCTGAACTATCAAGACCGGCGGACGCACCGAGGTCTATCCCAAAGATTCCATCTGTGGCCTAGGAGTAAATCTGGAAAGATCCATATTTGAATGAGTTTCAACCTCGGTACCATTACAACTGTACATACCAGAGGAGGGAAAAGGAAAGGTACCGGAGCGCGGCAAAGTCCCGTCGTAAGTGAGAAATCTGAATGGTTCAGAGCGAGTGATTCTTGATGATGATGGAAAAGCGAATGTATGTTATAGAATAGCTGTGAGAGGCTTTTGTATAAGAAACTCATTGTGCGCACGCGGTGACAGTGGAGATTGTTTACATCAGGATCGGGGTACCGCCTGTAAGAGAAGGAGGCTCCCCTGGCAGGGGACAGGTTGTACGAGCCCGGTGGCCAAAATTTTGGGGAGATTTCTCTGTTTGCAGACGTCCATAACAGATGATATATATCGTGATCGATGAGCACTGTGGCGCAACCCGGAAAAGTGACAGAATTTGAGCACCCTCGGGTATATTCACTGTCGCGACGAGCGGCGGAAGGAAGACTCATTGGGATTACCCGGCGGTACGGAGAACAACAGTAGTCAGATGTGGTCAGATGTTACAATTCCCCCCTTGGAGCGCTTCCCTTTGTACCGGAAGTACTTGGGCGACCAGTGATGTGATGCAACGGTTATAGGGAATTGAGATCGATCCAACATTTAAATGAATATTGATCAAGGTTAGGCATTTATATAACAAGGGAACAAACCATTGACAAGGACCGAGAATAATGCCTGGCGACATGACCGAGTGTCCGGCGAAGCGACGAGCAAAGTAGACAAAGGAGAATCGGAATTTCATCCGAAGGTAACTGCAGAATGCAGTCTCGACTGATGATCCCAGTAGCCACAGGCCTGGAGATAGGATGACGCCACGAACCATCCCGTGGACAGGACGATGCCGTGTAGGGGGCCTGTTGGCGATAAGTATGGCCCTAGAGAAGAGGTATGCGTTAAAAGGAAATAGCTGAGCACGGAACAGAACGAACTGGGTGGAACGAACGATCAAGTACTGATTGGAACGGAATTGGAACGCAAGCGGTAAGACAATTCGGTGATCTATTGATTTGGTGACCCTTGCCGTACCAGTGCCATACCCTTGGGAACACACGAGACATGGAAAAAAGACATAGATGGCAAGTGGAAATAATCAAGGTTTTAACTTTGTAAAATACGGAAATAGGCACGAGGCATGATATCCGTAGTCTACCTGTTTCCGGGTGATATATGGTGTTAGGAAGGTATGATAAGGGCCAGGGTCCTACATGGAGAAGAGTAGAACGGGAAGAAGAGATCCAGACAGTGGCATGAGTGGCAGGCAAGATAAAAATGTAGAAGTAGTATGTAATAGGGAATAACGTGGTTCGCTCAACTGGGCAAATGCGGACTTGGTAAAAATTTATGCAAACGCTTGTCGCCACCTGCAGCCATGTGTTCAGATATAAGGCGGTAATACTAAGGGGTGCCTTCATTCCTAATATATATTCTCCCTCGTTCTCTCCCTTCCCTTTCCCTCTCTCCCCTCTCCATGGACGATCCCCATGGCTTTCCTTACAACCGCAAACGCAAAGCCGACAGTGACGACCAGGATCCTTCGTCGAACGATGCTGTAGTCGACGCCATGCTCGTCGACCAGCCGCCCTCAGGAGTGTCCTGCAACGCCCCACGACAGTCCTGGTTGAGCACAGGCGCCATTTGGGATACGGGAGACTCACAGCTCGCCAGCCCTGCCAAACGCCCGCGCCACGAAACAGCAAAGATGCCTCCGAGAGCAATGCCGTCAAGGCGTCTCGCTTTGGCACGGAAATTCCCAGTCAAAATGCCCCCAGCAAAGCCGCCGCCAATTGATAGATATGGCAGCGACGTCGAGGACCTTGGCACTGTATGCGGTGCAGATCCTGGGCCGTCGACCGGTTCTCTCCTTCATCTCAGAGACACCCCTGTGGTCGCGAAATGTGTCTCGCGGCTGCCACAGCTCCCTGACGCTGCCCAGCCCATTCATATTGAAGCCAATTCACCGCATATACCGCCCCAGCTGCCTCTTGTTAACAGACAGAGTCTGAAGGAGTTAGATCTGGACGTCATTCTTCGCAGCCCACAACTTCGTGCGTAATTACATCTGTCGCACTATATGCCTTCTCAACCAGTCGATTTTACACAGGCCACGACTTGCTCTTTGATTCCGGTCTTCATTTCCGACCCACAGGCAGCAGACGGAAACGCGAGCTTTCTGAAAAGTACTGGAATGCAGTCACTCAGGAACTTGAGTCAGGTTGCACATGTATATCCTTCGACGTGCATAGTCAACCTCATTTACCCGTCGTTTGTGCTTGTAATCATTCTTCGCCTTCCGATGTCCCCGTCTCCGTACTTTCACCTTCTCTTCGTGTTGTAACGCTGCGAATGCCGTCCCGCATTCGGCCACTCCTTTCAGAATTTCTAGAGGTCCTTCTTCTCGTTCTACAACCCCTCTCAAGTATATCTGGCATGTACGTAAATCCTGGATCCTTCAAATCCCAGATCCAGGAACATACGGCCCAGGCCAGCCACATTCGCTCTATATTCGATCCGTCACTCATCGAGCAAGAGCTTAAGCATCGGGTTTTCGACCCTTCGGGATTGTTCCGCTCTATTGGTTCCACGCTCAAAGCCCACTGCGCTCCCATAAGGGACCAGGCAGTAGATGGCATGGTCGAGGCGGCTGAGGCGTGCAAACCTGGTAGCCAGATCGGCAGGGCGGATCCTATCAAGGCTATTCGGCTTTGTATGGACATCTTAGAACTCATGAAATTGGTTAGCCGCCGCATTATTTTTCCAATTCATATTCTAACCCCACCTTCTCGTTAGGACATCGCGAACCATCAGCTGCAAACTTTGCGTCCCTATCTGAAGCGAACGTCAGGTCATTGGGAACTCAAGACCTTCAAAGGCCTCAAGCTGTATTCCTCCTTGACTGTGACTCGGGAGTGGATATGGCGATCGCACTCATCTATGCTTTCCCATGCAGCTGTCTTTTCTCACCCGTCGTACTCGGACGGCCTTAAATACCCTCAATTGAAACGAAATCAGCAAATTTACATCGCTGCCCTCAAGGGTCTTACTGATCTTGTTTTTAACCCGCCAACACGCATCTCCCCGTCGTCATTGCCTAGCCCTTCTTCTACACCTCCGACATCCCCTACTACTCCACTTCCGGGCTTCCCAGAAACGTGCTATCTCGATAACAACCGCCTAGTGTTACTTAGCGCAGATGTTGCTGATGTGACAGCAATGTTCATGTTTCTGCTTTTGTACCGACAGTTGCTGTGCTCAGGAAACAGCGCCCTAACTCCGCACCAACGAACTCCCAAGGTAGACGAGGCGTTTTTAGTGAAGCTTAAAAATGAAATTCGGGACATTGGATCCTCTCGCATCGGCTACTGTTTCCTTGGACAGGATTCCTCCAAGGACAGTGATGAAAAATGGTTACGCGTAAAACAGGACGTTGTCCTGCAGATTGCTATGCGAGCTAAAGAGAGTCAAAACAAAGCTTATTTATCATCTCTTTTCTCGCCTACATTATCACCAACAATATCAGCACCCTCATCTCCACTTTCACCAGCGCCACCTCCGCCTTCATCACCTTCGCCGTCCCCCGCATCTTCATCACCACCTTCCCCTCACATGCGGCCTTCGTGTTTATCTATCGGTCCTCCTCCAGACGAGCAATTCCTCAGCGTCGCTCAAAAATGGGCAGATCTCCATATCCAACCGAACTCACACCTCACAATAATGCTTCGTAATCGCCTTCGCGACGTCGTATTTAACGCCGTTGTCGCTCTCTGCTACCCGGGCAGGGACTCCTCAACTGGACAGCTGTCGTCTGTTGATTTCTTCTCGATGATTTCCTCCACTTCACGGTCAACCGTGAATATCGGAACTGCCACCGGTATGGAACCTCTAGCCGAGGAGATTCGTACCCTCGCGGAGAAGATATCCCGGCTGGCGCTCGTCCACCTCAATGCATACTTACCGTTATACGAGCATCCCAAATTTTTGTCGTTGATGGCGTGATATACAAACTGCGCCTTTCACCCTTCACCTTGTAATAATCTTTAGTTTCATCACTTATCAGCATCTTCGAACCCGGACGATTTCGTGATACCTCTTCATCAGGCTCATAATTATTACCACGCATTATCCTTTGGGCATCTTCATTTTTTAACATCCTTGTTTATGGTTGGCATGCTACTCATGGCGGTGTACGAGACTAATTTTAGCAGTTGAAAGCAAAATAATACATAGCATCGGTACATATACATTGCGTACATTAAATAAACAAATCAATAAAAAAACGCAAATACCCACGTATGCCTAACCGGAGCATTTGGAATATGGAAGACGAATCAGTGCGACTTCTATTACTCTCATACAACAGATATCGCGGCAGATCAAAACATGGCTGAAACGATTTAGAGAAAAAACGAACAACGGAAACTCCAGATTTGATTGAAAAGAAGGACCGTGGCTGCCATGATTGCTCCGCCGCTTAAGGTCAACTGAATTAAAAGAAATGGCGCGAAAAGGAAACACCACACCATTGTTTGGGTGGGTCTTTCGCCTTTAGGTATTTCATTGACTTACGGGACACGAGGTCGTGTAGGCAAATCTGTTGATTGATCAGGTACATATGCACATTCTTGCCGCGACTCTTTCTGTCCGTCATGCCAAAAGGATGCGTGGCGTCGCGAGCCCTCGGCACTTTACTAGAGGAATTGAGAGTACCGTAAACGTGAAGATGAAAAGGCATGGAGGTAGGACCAATCCTCTAGCGTCCGATACTCTCCGAGCTCCATGAGACATCCGGTAATGAAGCGGACCAGGGAAAGATAGCATCCGGGTCAGCTGATAGAGATTTATAGCAAAAGGACGTTGCTGAACTGTAGTAAAAGAGGCCGAGACAAAATATGGTCAAGGCTTCTCGCGTGTTTGTCGCTATGTTAGGACAGATGTTTAATGTCAAATCACTGCGGTATCCAGAGCGAAGCAAATTTCAGGTCAGAGTTATCCTTTCATATAAGGTGCGGGTAAGCATTGCTTCGGTTCGCCTTCCTTCCTGAAATGCTGGTAGAAGACCCATCGGAAGGATAACAGCCGCGGCACGTTCGCGTTACCACGCCCAGAAGGCATGTCTTTGACATTGTGAGATTCCGTGGCACACGCTAAGGTCTTCGAGGGAGTCCCTGTGTCCTGAAGGAGTTACCTTTATGACTAGAAATTACCTAGTGGAATAGAACTCCATCTAGCAAGATGGGAGCATACAAACCATTGTACTTTTCCCTATCCGATAATCGGTTTTCAATACAGTCACTCCACATTAGCAAAGTTCAGCCACTGTCCATCGAAATAACGTACTCTGAAAGTCGAATTAAGCCATATTTTACTATTTGTTCCGTCACATTGTTGCAGCTTCTACAGAAAAACAACCTCGGTTCCGGGTGTTCTTCGGCCACGCCAGAGCCATCGCCCCGTGCACAGTTTCCGAGTCCTATAAGGACCTATGCTACCGCCGAAGTCTCCGCAGAGCACACTTTTCGCCTGACACACTATCAACACACGGGAGACACGAAATATGATGTAAAAAGAAAGACGAGACTCGAGTTCCACCATGTCTTCCTTCACGTTATCAGAAACTGCGTTGAATGAAGACCCAAAATTATCTTGAGAAGCATGACAGTCAGTGCCATACGCGGGCCGTGAAGCCCAAGATGTCTGGGTAACACACATATCAGGAGATATTTCGATATGTGATTAGAACAGCTTCACGATTATCTTGGCACCATATGACGGTCGATGCCGGTCTACGAAGCAGAGGAGACCCGGTCGTCTTGGATCGCAGTATCTTAGAAGATGCGTAAGAAAGGGATGATTGCAAAGCCAATCAGGACAGACACGCACCGGGATAAAATAAACTGCACACTTTTCTGCTTCCTGTTTATCGAGTTCAGTAGAGAGGAGGTAAGCATAGCGAATCCAGACGTTCTTCATTCTTCATTGATAACTTAACCTGCTCACACCAAATGAATCAGGAATCCTGGATGTGCTTGCTATGATGGTCACATCGAAGTAGAACCACGACGGAAAATAGCAGTGAGAAAATGATCCCAACCTAAAGCAGTGAATATGAAGAGCGGCGTCTCAGGGTTACTTGAGGAGTGAGTGTACGGGCCGTGAGATGGTTCGGCGTTCAGTGTTATTGAGGAAGTCCCGGGCACCTGGAGTCTGTTAAGCAAGCCTTGTGAGCAGACCCTTGGATATTGAGAGAGCGTCGGTATTCGGACGGGTAGAGAGATTCTGAAGAAAAGGAAGAAGATACGTCTCCTATTGGAGCTGGTCGTCAACACCAGACTCGCCATGATGCTCTGGCCAAGCTAGTTAGGAGTCACCTTCGAGAAGAACGCACGAGAAGAGCCGCCGAATTGTCAAATTGTGCGAAGCAAACGCATGCAACGCGATAGACGTCTAGGGTATCATCATGTGTAAGTATCACCTAGGTATCGCCATGTACGGCAATATTACAAGCAAAAATATTCTGCGTGTTGCTCAAGCGAGCTCACGTCACCCGGCGCTCATGCATTTAAGGAGCTAATACCTAAGGAGTAAGTAATACTCTTTGACGCTAGTGTGTATGGCCTACGGAAATATGAATGCACGATGATAGGTTGCTGCTTGGCGGGTCTTCAATATTCAATTATAAATGCCGCCATTCGTCAGGATAAGGGCAGCCAGAAGGTCCAATGATGCATGGGAGGGCTGATTCAACGGAAATATCTTTACAACCTAACCGTACGGGGCGCGGGAGGGTGGGAAGTCGCCACAGAGCAATAGCGCCGATGAAAATATGCAACCCTGCTCGAATCTAATGGAAAACGCACTTTTCATAATTAGCATAGTATGACATCGCCTACACAATATGACAACACACAGAGAAACTGAGTGATTGATGTTTAACGCGGGCAGAGAACAAGGACACAGCACATTGCCTGGTGGTTCGCACATCGTTCTTCAAGTCGACTAGCAGGCGCACAAATTCATCAGAATGGAACGCAACAGTACTGTGGAAGCCTTGACATGAGGAAGCACTCCAGGCGACCCTAGACAGCTCCTCAAACCAAGACGGTAATCTCCGGAAAATTTGAACGGAAACTCTTGGATGATTATGTATCATTTAGTACATTAGCTATATGCGGATGGTAGAAACTCACCGCATTATGATATTGGGCGGTTGGCAGTAGAAACCCGTTAAGACCTTGAAAAGGTTGGTACCTCGTCCAGAAGGTGCGTACAATTTCGGACGAATACCCAGTCACAAAGGGGAAAGGATCCGAAAATGCAGGAATCTATTTCTACCTTCTCGTGAGATAAATACCGTGCCTTGTGCATTTACCCGCTGTCGTACTTCACAGGATCTGAATGTCGGCCGTTGCGAACTTCGAAGCAACTTCGAAGACGTTCACATGGTGGCAGTGCATTCAATGGTCACGCTTCACAACACCAAAAAAAGTCAGTCGGCGATCTCGAACTACAACCACGATGGCACGACGAGTTGGGCCCACTTCATTTCGCCGTATCGCAGCGGGCCCCACCGCTATATCAACGCCTTTTACCAAAGGAGCTACCTCAGTTATGAGCCATTCGGCTCGAAAACTTTCAGGGATTTAACGAACTTCAGCTTCCTTGTGTCTTCTCTGAGGTCCGTCAGTGCATCATGGCCAATGAGATACTCAGTTATCTCGGTGATACACCTCGAAGCCTAGTCAATTATCTAGTCGGCATCTTTACTCTTTGACACCTGATGTAGTGAAGAATTTTAAGGCGATTCAAAACCAGGTGGTTCCTAGTACCTATTACTCACATTAGTCTTGTTTTGTCGACGACAAACCGGCCATCGGGTTGACGACGTGTTGCAAGGAATACTCGGTGGTCTAGAGCATTGGTTTCACTTAACCCTGATCTGTCGATGCCGAAAAGCGAATAGCCTCTCTTTTGTGTAACGAGCTTGTACGTCTTCCTTGCATGTGCTCATCTTCTCCTGTGACGTCTTCCTAGGAGTCCATCTGTTCTTGAATTTTACGAGAAGAATGGACGTTTATCTGGATAAACACGTCTTGCTGTGGAGTTGAAAGATATATCTTGCTTCCAGATAGATGCGTAAATCATTGTGAAGAAGCAAGGATACTACCTTTTATTATTGCCCCCTTCTCAGTCTTCTCTTCCCCATACATACTCGCCTATCTCCTGACTGGGGTCAACTGCTCCAGTATCTTTAGCCTACTGTTGTCTTCGCTGCGACATGATAGTATACGGGCGATGGAAACATCTGAACAAATGGATTTGGGCACATCCTCATCATTAGAACCCCATTAGTCTCAGCGTAGCTTATCTATGGATTCGAAACGCACCCCGGCTTCAGAACAGGTATCCCATCTTCTAACTCCTCCGGATATCCATTGCACAAAAAACGCCCATCTATCAACGTCTCCACCTTGACACACTCCCAGAAGTACGGCGAAACGGTATCTTTCTCCTTCATGACGCATTACTTATTGAGATCGGCTTCCTTCGTAGGTGTTCACGCCATGTCATAAACACTGACCGACATTACAATGCGGAATATTGTCCCCGCATCTTGGCGGTATACCCTCGAACGCGGGAAAGTCGTAGGTTCGGAACGGAGAAGGGTGAGGACCCGGCGAAGCGCAGGAGAATGGATGATCCCGAAGAGAAAATGACTCGGGAGCTGGCATTCTTTCTTCCGACAGTTTTTCACTGTGTTATATTTCTTCCAGTTGCCATATGCTCGACATTGTTTGCTGCACAGAATCCGGTTCAGGATCGAGTAACGGCACCCAGGATTCCGCGATGAACCTCCGATGTTGTTCAGAAAGACATCCACTGCAACCCGTTGCGGATATAGGAAGCGATGGTCTCCCAGTGGAAGGAGAACGCGGTCGGCATTTCGGACCGCGCTACCGATATCCACTTGCTCAACCTTCACTTGGTAGGGATAACATGACAAGGTTTGAGCTCTAGCCTGCTTGTTCAATGATTTTATCGACTTCAGAACACCAGGTCCTCGAGTCCTGAAACTTTACGGAGGAGATACCGACAAGCGAGGGAGGTTTCGCCTTATAATAGAAGGGGCGGACATCTTCAAGCCCAAGGATCTCTTTTGTGACTCTCACATCCGTAAGATTTTTACCGACGATACTGCGATTCAATGACTAGAGCGCCTGGAAAAAATGTGACATTACGTGCGTCATATATGCCTCACGACTCCCCCCCTCGTTCCCCAGGTTTCCATGGCGTCTATCAAGTTCCAGCTCATGAAGACAAGCGTTGTCACTTTGAAGACATGGGCGCATCGTCATCCCCAAATGGGTTGAAGCGGGTCTTCGGAATATGTCTAAACATGACAGACGGCAAAATAACGTTGGTAAAGTGAGCGATTGTCGGTAAGACACCGTATTGCTTCGGTAAAATTCTTTCCTGACTTGGCTAGAATATCAGATTACAAGTTTACCGCATCAAAGTAGTCGCCGCCAGTGTACTTAATCGCGTTGGCACGATCCCAATTGGTCGCAGCAGTCAAGTTAAGTCCCCAATATTTCGCGTTTAGTTGGCACATGCGTGATAGTACCCAAGACAGCCTACATACGTCCAATCTTCATCTTAACGGATGCTGGAGTAGAGATTCGTTACTTTTATACGTGGTGAAGAAACACGTCGACTTGGTTAGTGCCCTGCTAAAGTATCCTTGCTATGTAATTTTGACGGTTGCTATAGGTCGACGCCTACGTAGACAAGGTCAACTGGTTCGCAAACGGTGATGAACCTACCATTGGCGAACCTAAATGGAAATGACACTTGCGTTCCTCGCTCGGTCTATTGTCACCAAGTACATAAACTCTCCAAAAGGGTTCGTGAGTAAGGATATGCTCTGTGCCACTTCGAATGGGGATCGTTTCGTTCCCACTCTGCCTCCCACATCTTACGCTGGAATAAGAACGAAGGGCGGCACACTGCATGTTCTCCTTATATGGACTCTCTTATTTGAACCTTCCATTCCACAGGCCTGACTGTTGTCGCATCTGGTGGCGCTCGAGCATTTATTTGTCTTTCTTCAAGCGTCTGATGCCTCAATCTCAATGATTTCGGTTTGCTCTGGTGCCTGAGCTTTTTTGGGAGACATTGAGTACCGATGATACCGAAAATCACTTCGGGCGCGGCTGTGAGTGTTCCACTTACAACTATCTGTTGGTCAGAAGGTGTGATGCGAGTCCATTTCGTGTACTAGCGAACGCTATTCTATATGAACCCCTACACAGGCTCCGAAGAATGGATTCGAACAACGACTGATTTGGGGTGTCTTCTGTTGACGAGATGGATCCTTCAAAACCCTTCATAGTATTGGCATGCCAATTGTGTTGATAAACTTTGTCAGTCTCAGTTAGTTGCCTTCAGCTACGGCCAACACTTCGTGCTACCTTCAGAATCAAGACGGGGCGACTCATCGAAGTTTAATGGACGTTAAATCCTGCGATCTGATCATAAATCTTACCGCAGTGCCTACAAAGTAGGGGATACCGGCTGAGATCAAGATGCTCTTTCTATCGGAACGCTGCCCTATGATATGTTGCATCACGCAGTCAAGATCGCTCAACAAGACTGAGTCATTATACTGGATAGTAATGGTACACAGCAGGTTTTTTTCCGGCTGCGACCTTCTCATCTCAACACATAAAAGTATACGATAGCTGTATTCTCTCAACGCTAGGCCTTTGTACGCTGTAGGAAATTTTCGGTTCATCGAAAGTTCCAGGAACGGCAAGTATCAATGAGCGGCGTCGGATTTTGATCAGCATCCACACGTCGTACAGGGCATGTGATTCCCCTTGTCCTAATTTTCACGACAAAATCTAGTCAGTGCTGTTTGAAAATCGACTGGCTGGACGTGCAGGTTTGTTTTGTTTTTGGTGCATTCAGCCTGCGCGTGTTTCATGAGGGGCACTCAGGGTATCAACCTCTCCCATCACGAAATCAAGTTACCCTGATCATAGATGGGCGCCCACGGGAAAAGTTCTCAAATAAACAGATGTTAGAAATAGCTTTCGTCCCTTTCTTCGTCTCACGCCCCTTGCTCTTCTTGTCTTTCTTTTCCCTCCCCAATTCCCCGCTGGTCGACCCTCAAAAAGGTTTCACTTCTCAATGGTTGCGTACAACCCCGTCCTTCGTGGCAAGTGGACGTCGAAGAAGTTCAGTGCTACCGTGATCAATGACATCTGGCCGGAGGTGTTGTTCTTCACCGCCGTGGCAACCAGTAAAACTCTGCTCATGCACTAGTTTTTCGTCGTTTTAACCCTTATTTCTGCGTAGTGGTGACGTTTGTATCTATCAAAACACCACATTCTTTGGCTGTTAACCCCCAATTGTTGACTGTACTGGGTACTGTTCTCGGTTTGGTAATATCGTTTAGGACATCCTCTGCATACGAGAGGTACGTTGTCATCTGTCTTTGCTTCAGTTCGTTATCCAACAGATGCCGTTAGATACCAGGAAGGAAGGAAAATGTGGTCAAATATATCGATCACTTCACGGAATCTTGCCCAAATGGTGCGTCCTGTTCTCAAAAACAAGCCTCACATTAGGGCTGACATCACGTTAGATTTGGATTCATATTCCAAATGATAGACCATTGAAGCCAGATGGGTCTAGGCTGACCGCACTCGAGAGTATCATCGAGAAAAAGACCATGATCAACTTGATTCAAGCATTTTCTGTTTCTGTCAAGGTATGCCTTATTGAGCATCCTTATTATACTACGTTTTTCTCATCCTTGGTGGGCTTGAATAGCACTACTTACGAGGAGAGACAGGGGTGTATTATGAAGATCTCTACCCTCTCATCTCGTTGTTACCCAAATTTGCATCAGAAACGGCAACGGACTGTACCGACATGCTCCCTCTCTGGCAGGCATCAGAAGAAGATGAACATCCCTACGACCACAAAATCCACGCTATGCCATCACCAAAAGCGGAATCGGCTCTTCCCAGTCTTTCCGCCTCTCCTGCACCTTCATCATTAGGCTGGCACTCGTTCGGGAAACGCACCCCAAAACCCAAAACGTTCGACCCGGAGAAAGCTCTTCCTACTATCTTCAGTCATCGACCCCTCAAACCTGCTCGTAACCCTCCAAAGACCAGTGTTTACGACTACGTTCCCTTTCTTCTTATTTTCAAGTGGATCGCAAAACAATTTACTCGAAAGAAGAAGAGCGTCATTGAAGGCGCATCACGAAATGCTCTCGGGAGAAAAATTAGGCCAAAAATCGAAGAAAGCAACGTGCCCTTACAGATTACCACCTATCTGTCAGATTACGCCAATTGTCTGTCTTTCTCTTTTCAGATTTCTGTTGCTTGTTAAGCTATTTTCATAGATATCATGCGTTCTGGCGTCCTGATGCCACCTATTGCGGCTGGTATCGTCAACAATATTGGGGCACTCCAAGATACATTAACCCACCTTGGACGAATCGCGAATACACCGCTTCCATTTGCGTATCAAATGCACCTGCGAATGTCCCTTTGGGTATACCTGTTCCTCCTTCCAGTTCGTCGTCTCCTCTTTGCTCTGACCGCCTCTGACATTTTTATGGGCAGTTCCAAATCTTCGACAACTTCAAATACCTGACGATCCCCGGAACGGCGTTTTCATCCTTCCTTCTACTCGGTTTCCTCGAGATTGGCCAGGAAATGTATGTAAGACCACTGTTGAAGAAGAACGGGTACTCATTATTCCGTCAGTGAAAATCCATTCAATTATGATCTCAACGACCTAGACTTGGACGGATTTTGTCTGTCTATACAGCGAGAACTTCAGGAAATCACCGCCCACCCGCTGCCAGACCCTTCTTCCTTCATTTTCACTGCCTGGAACCAACCCTTCGCGCCTGGAGATCGACGTACCGCAGCTGAACTTGTCAAGGGTGAAACAGAATATCGACACGCTGAGGACGAACACCAAGGGTTGGGAAGCATCAAGCAGACGCTTCTGCGCAGCTGGAGGGACACGGATGACTTGACTAGAGAGAAGAAGTAAAATGCATGGTTCTTCATTTGACTTGTCAATTATAAAAGGTCGGCTGGTTCGACCATTCTGGGACAGCTATTTTATCGGTAAACTGCTACTGTTACATGACATACGCAATACAAATACAAGGGAAGACAGCTAAGTCGGTACTAGCGCTGGGTGAGAATGCCCGATGTTAATAACATACCTAGTAAATCACATGAAAATAACATGTATGTAACGTTAAAAACATTAGAGGGTCCCAGCGGTGGTGTGAAATTCTGTGAGAAACTCTGGTTGGATGAGCCTACAGAACGGCATCTTCCAAGGCTCCAAGCATCGTACGTCGCTAAGATGACTACTTCTAGATGGTGTGCTTGTTGTCGTACACCATGATAGATTTCAATTTACCTTGTATTTATGCATATATGGTCATTTCTGACCGCATAGCAAAATAACATGTAAATCACACATTTTTAACATGTTATTTACATGTTAAAATCCAAAAATTTTCCGCGCGGCGCGCAATGACATCATGGGAAACTCACAGTTATTTACATGTGAGGATGAACCTCACATGGAGGGTGCAACCATTGTCACGTTAAATACTTCGCCGAAAAGCATTCTCACCCAGCGCTAATCGGTACCGCTTTATGAGCTCGAAGTTAAAGTTTTCTTGAACCAATCCACGGTCTGCTGCAAGGCGCCTTCATATGCCTCCTTCACCTCAGGATAGTCGATGTTTGGGCGTGCTGCAAAGCCGTGGGTTGTGCCTTCACAAGATATGTCAGTAAGAATGCTCCAGTGACATGAAATAACTGACCCTTATAGTCTCTGAACTCATACACGACTCCGTCCTTCCGTTCAGCCATGGCTGCCTCTGCCTTCAATCGGAAGTCATGATTGACAATCATGTCATCTGAACAATATTCAAGCTAGATGTTGACTGCAACATGAGTTGACGCACCCTCAGCACATACCCAAGAAGAGGGAACCTAGACAATTCCAATTGAATGAAAACGGGTGACACTAGGTGGAAAGTATGACCTTGATGGCTTTCAGCTCATCGATACTAAATCTTCCGGGATGGCAGATGACAAGGGTATCGAAGAACCCAGTGGAGCCAAACCTAATGGCAGTGGCTCCACCAAAGCAGTACCTGTACCGGCGAGTGAAAATCTGTAGGCATAGAGAACTGTATCATCCGGAGATTTACATACCCCACGGCCCCGATTTTGTCATAGTTCTTAGTCGATTTGAGTTTATCCATGAACTGTAAGGGAAAAAGCTTAAGCATCAAAACGTCCGACTACTAGTCCCATATATAAGACACGGACACTTCGAACTCTCTGATCGGTAACCGAAGGCCTATTGCGGAATATAGCCGGAAGAGTGGGTAATACGACCAAAATAATCTTTATCCACCCCCACAGGGAGGGTCTTTGGCCTGCACGTTCTGGCATGATCATCTGTTCAGGCCTGACGGGTGGATTTCCTGAACAAGTTACATCCAGGGTCACGAAGAGAGGGAAAAATCTCACCATCGAACAAGTCGGGGACATATACGTCGCAGCCAAGCTGCTCTGAGAAGAAATCTGCCAGAAGTTTGGGATTGGGAGGGCCGAGACCAAAGATATCGGTTAGTAGCACCACAGCGTGGGACGAGCCAGTAGGACCACTAGCTAAGTATGCGCCATTAACGTCCGAGAGCGTTCCTTTGGGTTCGCCAGATAGGGCTGCGCCTTTATAACAGTCCGGACAGCTCATTGTGAGTGTGGGAGTCAAACTCGAACGATGCAGGGAGCTTTAGGCTAATTTGTTTAGGGGTGACCTAATTAGCTTAACGATCACGTGTACATGTTCACGCTCGGACCATGATCGCGATTTGCGAGGGCGTAAGAGGGCGTATTCAGAATAAACATACAAGTATTTCGTACGAAGATAAAATCCGGAAATAGTCTCTGTCAAACTTGGCTGAATATAATCACATTATGTTAAAGCAAAGAAAATGTCGTGTATGAGACATGGTATATGTAGGCTTGCTACTGGAGTTATTAATCCAGTAACGTCTTCTTGAACCATTCAACAGTCTGTTGCAAAGCAGCTTCAAAACCTGCCTTAACCTCTGGGTAGGCCAGGTTTGGGCGAGCTGCAAATCCATGAGTGGTCCCCTGAAAAGTCATTGAGTTCGGTTTGAATGTCACGGAGTAGTCTGAAGACATACCCTTGTGCTCAATGAACTCATATTCTACATAATTCTCTTTACCCTCTTCTTCCCGCAAGTTCTGCCTCGGCAACAGCGCGCGCATCAGTGTGTGAAGGACATATCCTCTAAAAGGACAAAGTGAGACTACTCCCAGACGCACAAATAAAGATCAAAAAACCTTCAGCACAAGCCCACGACGAAGGTACCTGAGATCATGTCAGTTTCACTGACAAAAATTCTTTGAAGACGAATACCTTGATAGCCTTAAGCTGTCCAATGGGCACTTTACCGGGATGACAGACAACAATGGTATCGATGAGGCTCGTGCCTCCAAACCTCACAGCAGCATTTCCTCCGAAACAATATCTGGAGTCAAGTTGAATTCCCAGTGAAAAAAAAACTATGGGGGAGACTGACCCGACGGCGCCTAACTTTTCATACTTTTTCTCCGCCTTCAGTCTTTCTATGAACTGAATCACGTGTCGGGCCCTAGTAAACATTGTACAGATTCAGTTACGCACAGTGGTCACCCTCTGATCCACTACACTTGGCCGGCAAGGAATAAATAGCGGCAGACGTCTCAACGCGAGCCAGATAAATGAGAGATATCCAAAGAACCCTATTTTCTCTCCAACACGTTCTGGGACTTTCATTTCATGCACCTCAACAGGAGGCTTGCCTATGGAGAAACATAGTAAGTGAACCTAGAACACTCATTGCTAGATCAAGCTCACCGTCGAAGAGATCCGGAACCCATACATCGCATTTCAGCTGTTCAGCAAAGAAGTCTGCAAGAATCTTGCTGTTTTTCAACCGAAGACCAAAGATATCCGTGAACAATAACAGCACGCGTCGAGGGTTCGGCACTTTGCGCGTAGTAAGCACCCTGGATGGATATCGTTCCTGTTGGTTCGCCAGCCAAAATCTCGCCTTTGAAGCAATTTGGACAGCTCATTGTGCACACAAGAGTGGAGGGAAAGGAGCCCTTTAGACTGATATTTACATGCCGGAGGAAGGCGCAGTTTATATAAATAGTGCGAGCGGA
>NW_026848692.1:0-23806 GCF_030435595.1 Desarmillaria tabescens | reverse complement strand
TGACACTACTGCGATGCGGCATTCAGGAATTTGGTGTCGGTAAGGAGCAAGCTGAGGCAAATCCCACGACAGAGGATCTCTTCAGGCTCATGGAGAGCCACGTCCCTTGGCTTCTTACTGACGAAGGTGTCCAGTATGAGGTGCGCTTGTCTACCTGTTCTCTCCGCGATAGGCTCTAATTCGAATCATATATAGCAAGCTATGGGAGACTCTGACCACTTTGACCGTATTCAAGTCACTTCCCGAAAACACACATCCGTCAGATAATGTTCGTTGGACATTTGATCCTCCGACTCCGCCTGTGCCGTCTCCGCTTCTCACATCCCTAAACGACCTCTCTGCCGCTCTTCCACGCGACGCGAAAACCAAGACCACGGCATTGCAGCATACACTGCAGTCGCTGTCTGATTTGACTGGGTATATTAGTGCTCAAGTGTATGTTCCTTTCCGTCCTTATTCGGCAAGTGGTCAGTCGAATAGTGGCAATACTCCACCAACGCCCGCGGAGGAACTGAAGCGCGAAATAAGAGCATTGAAAGGTCTTGTTTTGAATAGGTAAGTTCCTTCTCTCTGGCTCTTCGTTCACTGACTGATTCGTCTAGGCGTTCCTTTATGCCGCTCATCCCGAGAGCTGGTAGTTCTTCAGCACTGTCACAATCTGTTCCGTAGAAATCAATGTATAAAATACTATGCTTGGCATGCGATAGCATACAGTCATGCTTAAAGCCATGGCCAGCTGGCTCAAAGCTGGCAAACGTTTGAGAAATATTGCAACTCGATCTCCCGGTTAAGCCTAAGCAGACTCATATCTTTTCACAGGCAAGCAGTTTAACGAAGCTGTACTTGATTATGAATGGCCAAAGATGCTGCGGTATCCATCAGGTTATCGGTAGCAATGCCAACTTACACTCTGTAAAATTGTATGCGTGGCATCGGTCTAGTCAATCTGTTCATTCTGAGCGCGTGGACAGTGATACCACATATCATTGAAGGAGGCCTCACGGTATATTCGGTTTACGACCGAGGTGGAAATTAGCTATAATATAATGAAGCCCGCTTAAGCAGGCGTGCATGTTTTATCGTTAATCCTGTTTCCCTTTACCAACACTGTTCTCGAGGGCCGCTTCAGCGGCAAGGCCCTCAGCCTCCACCTGAGCCATTACCTTGCGCTCATATGCTAGCCGCTCCTCTTCGGTGGCGTTCTTGTTCGCGTACTTGGCGGCACGTAGACGAGCTTTCACCCGGATGTAGTTGGTGTCGGTGCCGAAAATCCTATCCCACCAACGAAACGAGGAAGAGAAATTGTTTGTGAAGGTCATATGATGGAAATCATGGTGTTCAGCGCCCGCCCAAAATGGTAGAATGTGCTGGAGGGACCAAGGGAAGTCTGGAGATGGTGTGAGTTCGTAAAATATACAAGGATCTGCTAGGGGCAACACACCGTAACCGCTGTGAGAGTCAACAGCTTGGAAGAGGCGAAGGGTAATCCAGATGTACATGGTCATGATGTGGAAATCGCGAGTGAAGGCACAGTAGAGAAGGGGACCAGCAAGAGTCCCCATACCTAGACACATAACTTCCGCAGGGTGCGCGTACTCTGCGGCAAGACCGAAGGGCGCAGCATGCCGATGATGGACCTTATGGATATACTTGTAAAAGACACCCTGGTGAAACAGGGTGTGCGCTACAACCTATGAGCCACGACCGACGAGCGAAGACAAGAAAAATCGTACCCCCAAAGTGCCATAGATCTTCGAAGAAGAAGAAGAATAGAATTTGAGGTAACATCGTCTTTGGAGAAGGGAACGGGACTTGATAGGTGGACATTCCAATGGACTCGGCCAAAGGATGGAACAGCCAGATCTGGGGTAGCTCGATGGTGAAGTGAGAGAAGAGAACCAGCTTTGTGCATTCCCATTGGTCCTGTACTGAAGGTATTTTCGTAGGCTGTAGCTTCCACCGGCGGAAGTAGGGTATAGCGTCAATGATTATCCATGGTATGCAACGTCCAAAGTAAACGATCTACAAATATTTAGAAGTCAAGACGAAATAAAAATTCAAAAAGTCATAGACGAACCTCATGCATCAAGAAACTCATTAAGCCAGTCGCGATGACTGGATTGCCAATCCAGACATACCATGCGACCCATTGCTGTTCGACCCAGTTTAATGACTGGAGGTCTGTGTCAGCGTAGAGGGACTCGACAGCGACTGTAGCATTGAGAGACATGGCAAAGAGGACGGACAACGGTGTCGTTCGTCTTGGTCCCTTTATACGGATGGAAACCGTACCACTTTATTTTTTAAACCAATGGCGTGAGGTCATGTTGATGCATACTTACCGACGCGTGATGGTCTCGAACGGTCCAGTCTGGACATCGAGCGCAAGCATGTGGGAATCAACTTTCGGGAGTTAGCTACCAACTCTCGTTTCATGTCGACTCGTGCTATCCTCGAAGACTCTTGTAATGTATGCCGACTTGGAACCGGGTGAGCTAGCCTGTGTTCACCGGAACTGCTTTCATTTTGTCATTCGAAGGAAACGGCAATGGCAGGAGAGTCACTTTACATTCTCGAGTACAGAGACACTCAAACGATACGATTTCACAGGACCATCACTGACATTAGCAGTAGTAAGAGTTGAAGAAACGTTCCCGGACCAAAGCCGCGTTGGTGGCGTGAGAACTGTGCTTGTGCGCCCATGTAAGTACTTACGCTGTAGAATTAGACGATATCACTGTAACTACCGTGGCATATCCTTTGACCACATTTTGAGAGGCGTGTCGTGCATGTCAAGAGATCTGTTATTATTCATGCCATCCCAAGCGTCTGTGATGTCAGAACACACAAATGATCACCTAATAAACTTTAATCCAAATACTTCTACCAACTCTCTACAATTATGACTTAGAAGTTGAGGCCTTGAGGACGTTAGAGCTCTCCACAATAACCCTTGCCACATGAAATATAACCGTGCTGCGTGAACTATAAATATGCTCCGTAAATTCGAGCCCGAGTATGTGTATGTATCCAAATCAAAACAGAGGAGCAATACAAGTATCAAACTGGCATCCTTAAGATTATTGTCATAATGTACTTGCTCATGCCAACCATTGACGCTACCTGCCAGCTCCCGACGACCAAGCAGGGTTGTAACCAGGAGGGAGAACATCATCCTGAGGTTCATGATCTTGTATCAAGACAGGACCTGCGTCTGTTTCCTGTCTGACAGGTCGATTTCTTCGTTCAGGCGGCTGTGCCGTAGTCCTCTTGGACTCGGAGCCAGACGAGGAACTTGCACCTTCGGACTCGAAGGCCATCATTCCATTTTCCGTTAGTTGATACGTCAGTCGGCTTGTGGAAGGGAGCTGGTGGAGCGGAGGCGAGCGGGCTGCATCAGTAAACGTGGAAGAACCGGTACTTGAAATGGTATTATTTTTTGAATGGTATCCAGTTGTGGTGTTCGACGCTGGCGGCATCACAAATGGTTCGACGTATCCTGAGAGCAATGGCTGAAATTCTGCGCGATGGTTAGATACCGCTCAAAGTTGTAACGGAGAGTCTTACGCTGATGAGATTGATACCCAGGGGATTTAGCAGGATCACGTAAATCAGTCAAAAGCGTCGCATTATAACGGGTTTTGTTTTTCCTCCTGCGCAATATCAGATATCTAGTTGCACACGAGGAGTCAGACATCGTACCTTTGCCGACACCATAGGAATAGGAAGAAAAAAGCGGCCAAAATGGCGGCGACTACGCCGACCTTTCTACGGGGTCAGGAGGTATACGAGCAATTTTGGAACAACTTACAGTGACACCAATGATAGCTCCAGTCGATAGGGTACGATCAGAGGAAGGAGATGAAGAATCCGAGGAGGTGGTCCCTGACGTCGCCGAACTTGACGGGGAACTCGCGCTAAGATAACGTTAGTGTTTCGCAGTATAGACCCAAGAGTCGACCCACGATGCCGGTACGCCATCCCTTAAGAGCACCTATGCGGAAGGTTAGAACCAGGAAAGGTCTTCCACGTCAGAGCATGAATGAACACACTTGATGTATATCAAAATATTTTCCTTCTGCAAGATTCTCAAAGGTGACTTGATACGTTTTGTCTCGGTCAAGACCCGTTTCCCAGTACGTCGAGGTATTATAAGCGAACCACTTTGAAGTTGAATTGAAGGTTCGTGTAGATGTCGACACCCCAGCTGCGGGGCTCAGTGTAACGCTGTAAGCATCATGGTCATAATTCGTTGATCCATAAACAAAGACAGCAGAACTGGGCAGATAGACAAGGTTATAAAGGCAGATAGACAATGAAGGACCTAGTACGCACGCGCTGCTAAAAGAAAATGATATCTTTGATCCCGCGCCTGTCGTGTCTATTCGTGAATATCCTTGTGCGTCGTGGTTGGTATTGAATGGTCCATTGCCATTGGTTGTAAAAAATGGATCCAATGATGCAGAACCATCACTAGTCACATCAATTGCGAGATGTATTGTATCCGTTATTGTAGCACTATGCCCCATGGATGATTAACACCATGAACTCACTCGCAAAAGACTCACGCACCCCTCATCACCAATGCCTACGGTCATTAACGCTGATGTCACATTCAACTGCGATGTGGACGTCGTATTCAAAACCAGCGTGTGAGCTTCATAGTCCAAGCCGTCGTGGCTAACGAGGTAGCCATTGGCCGGGTTCCCATCAACGGCATCGCCGCCATCAAGTGTTGTGGAGTAGCCGCCAGCAGTGCCCGATCCTGCAAGGTATATCGCAGTACCCATGAAAGATATTTGGAGGCTTGCGCCCTGAAGAGTCGTGCTGTGAAGGGAAGTGCCAGAAGCTAGGTTTGAGGAGTTGTGCGTGGAATCATAAGAGCTGTCTGGACTATTTGAATAAAAAACTTTCCAGGATGATGTTGAGGTCCCCTTCGCGATACGGAGAGTAGATGAAAGTGGGGGACTGGTCCAGGACGGTGAGATTGGAGAGATTGGGCGCCATGAAGAGAAATACGAGTCTCAGTCTGGCGTATGAATGAACCGATGGAAATCAAACCAAGGGTCGCATGAGGCGGTAATAGGCGGTAATGTCCCTGGTACACTAAGATGACCGGGGTTATCAAATAGGATTTCATACTAAGTGCTACAGCCTCCAATATATTCCCTCACAACGTACCTGCTGGGATTGATTGATGCAAGCAAGCCGAGAAATGATTCCTGGAGAAACGGGACTGTCTATTAGGCTCTTACATTAAGTAAATGAATTGGACGAAGGACTAGCCATTGTCCTTGAAAGTCGAAAAGTAACCGGCTCCAATTACCATCGAAAACGTGGTGCTGAAACCCTGTTGATGAGTCTGTTGTTACAGAATGTACATAGCAACATGTCAGGGGATCGGCGCCTTGGAGTTTGAAGTGACGAAACATACCGTCATGCAAAAATTTCTCTTGCGCTCATTACGTCTCACATCGATTTTGGTTCTCGGCATAGTAGAACAACATGTGCTGCTGAATATCTCTTGAAAACAGAAGGATCAGGAATTTGACGTGAATCGCGCCGGCGCTGTTTGCACTGAAAGTATTTGGCAAACTTTCTGCCTGATTGGGACAAATTCGTATATTGGACTGCCGAATTCAGCCATTGCGCCGACGTTCTTCATGCCATGTACCTCTACCTCGCAAGCAACCCCAGGGCGTTGTATCTCGCCACGAGCTCCCAAGACGACCAGCTAGGGTGCCCCAGGCGCGTTCTTGTCTTTCGTGCTGGCGAGCAGAGCTACAACCAGGCTGTGGTAGAGTTCCTTACTAAGGACGAGGTAGATCTCTCCAATGCCATCAGGTTGACGAACAGGATTGTTAAGGGATGCCTGGGTATCATTTCGATAGAAAATGGTGAGTTCGATCCACTCTTGTCATTGTTGCTTTACTGACCATCGTATTCCAGACATCTTCCTCGTTCTTGTGACCAGCGCTACGGAAGTTGGCAATACACGCCCATCTGCACCCTCTTCGGAAGCTGTAGCCCGAATACACGAAGTTGGATTTTATAGCTTGACATCATCGGCCTGGGATGATCTCTCTCTCAGTGGAGATTTGCCTAGTCCCGATATTGGAGACTACTCCTCCCGCGACAATTATGCGCAGACCACACCCTCTTCCCAAGTGTTCGAGCATCCGTGTATGCCATTGACGAAGATATTATCCTCTGGATCCTTCTACTATACCATAGACTCTCAGTGGGATCTCTCTTCGCGACTCTCACAACGACTTGCTCGAGATCCGACCCTTTCTCGGGACCCAGGTAGCTTCGATGAACGATTTGTATGGAACGAATATATTGCGAGAAGTTTGCTGGAATTTAGGGAGCGACTGGACCCCCAAGAACGCGAAGACCTGGATCGTTGCCACTTCATTGTGAGTAAGAGCGATCTTTCTTGAGAATATGCTTCATACTGTGTACAGATTTTGGCGATTCAAGGTTACGTAGGGATCTCATCCATGGCTCTTCCAATGCCTCCAACCGATGGCAAACCGGCGATTGCAACTCTATCATTAATCTCTCGACTTAGTTCCAAACGAGCAGGTACTCGTTTTAACACCCGTGGAGTTGACGACGATGGCAATTGCGCAAATTTTGTCGAGGTTTGCCTTCTTTCTTGCTTTGTTCGTTGTCACTCTAAATTCCCACCAGACTGAAATCCTGTTTACTACTGATCAACACACTGTTAGCTATGTACAAGTTCGCGGAAGCGTTCCATGTATGTACTTCATCTTCTTAATAAAGCATTCCCTCAACGAAAGTGTCCAACCTCACAGTATTTTGGGAACAGCAAGGTCTTCAAACATTTGGTCAACGAATACAGATTACCCGCCCACATGCCTCGCAGCCAGCCTTTGAAAGGCACTTTGCTCATCTGACGGAAGAATATGGCGGGGTCCATGTTATCAATTTACTAGGATCAAAGGAAAATGAAACAATTCTGACCAGCGCATATGGTCGCCATTTGCATATAGCTCGTGGAGTGTTTGGTGAATCTCTAGGCATAACGCATTTTGATTTCCATAATGCGGTCAGGATTGGTGGACACGACAGTGTCATTAGAGAATTAAGGTACTGTCCACATCTGCTGCAATCAAATAGACTCACCTCTTGTGGTTTAGACGAATGGAACCCATCACCGATCACGTTGATCAGTATGGATTTACTATGTGTGACACGAATACCGATGAAGTCGTGACGCAGCAAAAGGGCGTGTTCCGAAGTAACTGTCTGGACTGGTAAGAGAACCTCCGATACTCTCGCCTTGTCTCATACGTTACTTGTAGCCTTGATCGGACAAATTTTGTTCAAGATATCCTGTCTCGGTTGACTTTAGAGCAATATATATTACTCGTCCGACGAGAATGGATACATTCTCATTCCCTATGGTCCGTCCATCGAGAACTATGGGCGGAGAACGGTGACGCTTTGTCGAGAATCTACGCTGGTACTGGTGCCTTGAATACAAGTTTTACCCGGAGCGGAAAGCGCACCCTGGCAGGTAGGCGATATGTACAAATGCTGACACTGGCTAACCTTTCATTAGGCGTGCTTTCAGACGCGACTAAGAGCGTTTCGCGTGCATACATCAATAACTTTCAGGATAAGGCCAAGCAGACCGCTATTGACATGTTCTTAGTACGCACAAAGGATTCTGCCTCATATGGTTACTAATATCCTCTAGGGGAACATGAGCTCACAGAAAATGGTGACTATTTTCGATCCCGTTCATGATTCGGTTCGGCAAGCATTGGAACAACGGTATGTACATGGTTCGAGTTCTGTTTCCACTATCTTCATCAAGGACGTAGTCTAGAAGAATATTCTACGACGAAAAAATGCACTATTTTCACTGGTACTTGGAATTTGAATGGCCGCGTGAGTGGTCCTTGTCCTTCGCCTGATACTGCTGCTCATCGTATACATCTCACAGCCGCCTTCTGAGTCTCTGATACCGTGGTTGTTTCCTCGTGAGAGTAAGCACCACTGGCGTCGTCACCATTATTTATGATGCTGACTCTCTTCATAGGCGCTGGAGAGTATGTGCTTCCTATGAATACATTCAACAACTTCCTGACGCACGGTAAAGACCCGACATGTTTATTCTAGGGTTTCAGGAAATAGTTCCTTTGACTGCTCAGCAAATCGTACAAACAGATCCAGAGAAACGGTGAGGCAACATGTCGTGGCCCCTGTTTGATCTAACGCCGACTCAGACGAGTGTGGGAAGCTCGAATACTGGACACTCTGGAGCGTCGTCCTCACAAAATTTCTTCTTACGTTCTCTTGAGGAGTGAACAGGTTCGTCCTTATCTCAGGCTACGTGTTTCAATATTTGACTATGTCAAAGCTGGTCGGCACGGCTCTGTTAGTTCTTGTGAAGGCCGAATTGGCGCCAGTGATTCGGAACGTCGAAGCTACGTCACGGAAGGTGTGTTGGTTGCCAGCGTAACAAGCCCAACCTCATTTCAATACTAGACTGGTTTGAGAGGGATGTCGGGGAACAAAGGTGCTGTAGGAATACGCCTACAATATCATGATACCAACTTCTGTTTCCTTACGGCCCATCTTGCCGCCGGTCACTCTAATGTGGAAGAACGAAATACTGACTACAGAACCATTGTCAACGACTTACACTTCCTGAAAGGGAAGACGATATTCAGCCACGAGTAAGTGTCTGTCCAACTCTCTTCCCGGTCGCTCATTATTGATCGTTCGCTATAGGAATATTATATGGCTTGCGGATACAAACTACCGGATAGATCTAGATAATGAAAGCGTCCGGGCGCTGGCACAGGCTGATGATATAGATAGCCTGGTGTCAGCCGATCAAGTAAGTGCTATCCTATTTATTTAGATGTCTCCCCTACTAATCGTTGCACGCCCCCGGTAGCTCAAACAAGTCATGGATGAGGGTAGAGCATTTGCTGAATACGAGGAGGGGCCGCTATTGTTCAGGCCAACGTACCGGTATGACGTTGGCACTGATAACTACGATACCAGTGAAAAGGCCCGGATACCCTGCTTGGACCGGTACATTTATCTTTCTATCGGTTCGTTTGCACTCCCTAACTACCTATATAGATCCGTATTCTTTACCGCGGAAACCAACTCGATCTTTCTGTTTACTCCCGGGCAGAGTTGAGAGGATCGGACCATAGACCCGGTAGGGTACACGCATGCATGTATCTTTCATTTATCACGTTTTTCATAATGCTATTTCTAGTCTTTGCAATCTTCAGAGCGAATGTTCGCATAATAGATTCAGCCAAGCGTGCAGCACTGCAAAAAGTCCTCCTGGACAGCGTTACTTCTACGGCGCCAGGTGAAAAATTAGATGAAAAATTAGCTTCGCTCATTGTAACACTGGATCATCAAGATCGTACGTTTGTCTGATCCTTTCAATATCTTTACTAATCCGACGTGAGCAGTTCCTCCGCCCAGTACCGATGAGAAGGCATGGTGGGACACTGCAGGTATGCTTATCCACTTCGATGTGGTCAACATCTCTGATGTGCATAAGAAGACCTTCCTCAGGGTGTGGTACCAATCTCAGAGTTCAACGTGTCTCCTAGTCGGCATAACACCAGAAGAAATCCATTCGATGAAGAGTCGCCTTTGTCTTCCTCACCTTCTTCATCTGATGAAGAGCTATTTACGCACGCACTAACTCTCCAAACTCCCTTGGAACCTGTCCCCGCACCAAGAAAGCCACCACCACCACCCCCGCCATTACGCATAACGAAATCAAATGGATCTGTCCCTTGATTGTAACTTTTCTTTCAGTTGTCATGAACAGTTCTGGACATATATAAACAGCCGCAACTAATTACACAGTAATAAAGCATACCATACAAAAATCGTAATTTTAGATTAGGCCTTGTTTCTTGAGGTCTTCGTACGTCTTTCTGTTATAGACATTGCCTTCCTCATCCTCTAGCTCCTCCATGGTTTCCTGCTCAAAGATCTCATGGCGCCCTTCTTGCTTAAGTTTCTCGGCGACTGTATAAAGTACCTCGGTGAATCAAAAAGGAAAAGCACCGAATTGTGAACTCACGAGACAGAGCGTCTTCTATCCTTGTAATCTCATGGAAATGTTTGGTGTTGGGAAGCCCCAAGGCTCGCATACCAAAGGCATGCCGAGATTCCTGGCATCCTACGTCAGCCTCTTAGCGATCATTGGAAGGGTAATCTACTCACTTGGAAATGTCGGTCGAAGTTTTTCCTGGAATGATGTCAGCGTGTCACGTTATGACTCAGAACCGACATGTAACATACCTCCCCATATAAACGTGGTCGGAGCATATCTCGCATCGGTATTCAACTCCCAGACCATGAAGCTTGTACAACCAATACGGTATAGGTTTTCCCGTCCCAGCCAAGTGGCAATTTCAAGGGATTATAAATGCGCTCCTCCTCTTCTTCCTGCTGTTCATTCTCACCCGTAGCTGCTGGTGCCGGTGCTTGTGGCTTGGCCTGTTCCAGAAGTTCTTGTTCACGTTCACGAGCCGTCAGCGAGAAGCGACGCTCAACATTAGACTTCGTGTCGTTTAGTAAGGGAATAAGCGTGGCTAGAAGTGCTGTGGAAAGGTGCGTATACAGAGCAGAGTTCCGAAGACGAGACTTTGCGGAAGAATTGGAAGGGTGAGCTGCCTTAGTTTGGGATGGGGTGTGAGTTCCGTTTGGGTCTGTGGGTGTTTCTCCGTTTTCGGCCTGCCTTGCAGATGCCTTGATGTGTTTTTTTGAAGTAAGATGAGCATCGTATACGGTCTGCTTGCTGTAGTGTTTTTGGCCTTGGAAAGAACTTGGTGTGAATGGCATTTCGTAGTTAAGGTGTGACACGTACAAGCACTACACCAAATTCCACCGGATTCGCCGTTTGCCTGAGTCTTTGGGCTAGGCTCTTCCCAAGCCTTCAGTTCCCCCGCATCCCACAATTTGGTGAACTCTGTCTCCGCCTCTTGCTGCTGAGCATTAATATCAACCAAAGGCTGAGTGCGCTTTGTAAAAGACAAGAGGTACGTGTAAAGGTTGGTTATATAGCTGAGAAGGATAAATGCAAAGAGACAGACGAAATAAGATACAAGAACATACTTTTCATAGTCTTTTGTGAAGCGTGCCTCCTTGGACAACTCTTGGTGGACGATACCACTTTGGGCTGTCATTAGCAAGTCTAGATACTGGAGGTACCCTGGTCGCTTGCCGACATTCTTGATGTTGCAGTATGCAGTATGGTTGGCGTACAAATCGAGATATTTCCCATAAGCCTCCTCCCCAGAGAATAAGAGAGAAATGGCTGCACCGAGACGCGTTCATCATTCGTGTCATGGCAAAGAGAAGTCACGTACGGTCTTCCTCCTCGTAATCATCATCCCCGTCTTGATTTGGCTCTTCCAACAGCGTCTCCAGTTCTAGGCCGAACCCTCCTGGGACAGAATCAGGATACTTGCTGTGGTGCTCTTGTATTTTAACCAACCGCGCATAGAACTCTGACAGGTCGTTCGGCTGCGAAGACGCTGACAAGGCATCCACCTCAGCCTTACGCGCTGCCTCGTCTTCGTATAGATTATTCAACGTCGTCACGCGCGATGAAATTCGGTCCAGAATCTGTGACGCTTTGTGCTCATTTTGCAGCCTGGATTCCTGGGTAGAATGTGGCCGGGAGAGTATCGTGTACAGCGCGCGCTCGAGTCGTTCGATTTCTTCGTGCGTCTGTCGTTGCACCTCGATGGCGGAGTCCATGCCTGGCCTTGAGGAGAGAGAAGCAAATTAGAACAAATTCAAAGTCCGACAGAGGGATCGGTCAGGTCCTGTCAATACTTACCAAAATTAGAACTCGTCGGGCCCCTCTCATCGATTCCTAACTTTTTTTGCAAACAAGCAGGATTATTACGAGCAGCAAAATTTAGATCCATAAGAGTACGTGTTTTCAAATCACCCTATTCAGACTGCCTCATTAACTTGTCTACGTGTTCAGCAACATGCAGCCTACTCGTGCATTTGTTGAGGAAATTCTGTCCAGACAGGACTGGATTCACACCTTCGCTTATCCACCCTACGTTGATTCGCTTTTGCACACCAACAGTGTGCCATCACCCCTGCAAACTGTTCAGCTGAAGGCATCCCTAGACGACCTCGAGGCACCTCTCGCTGAAGTACAGAGTAATCTTGATTTGCTCCGCGACGCTGTTGCTTCGTTGGAGAATCAGATGTCGCGTCTGCAGCCATATAGACGTGATTATACAAGAATCTTATCTTCAATTCGTTATATTCCTCCAGAGATCCTAGCGAAGATCTTATGCGGGTCGTGGGAAAATCGATACACTGGCACAGATGGAAGGATATCCGAAATCAGTGTTTTTTCTATACGAGAGGGGCCATGGTGTCTCGGACAAGTGTGCAGCTCGTGGCGGAGAGTCGTTGAGACACTCTGTCCAGAACTATGGGCCACAGTGTTGATTGATGTTCCAGGACCCTGCTGTCGTAAGATGAAAAGTATAAGTGCAGAAATACTTTCTCGCGTCCTCGAACGCAGTCGTAATCATCCTCTCCATTTTTCTTTTTTCCAATACTCAGCTTACTCAGAGCAATTCTAAGTGGTGGACCAGTGCTTTGACATTATGATAATGCATTCGGCGAGATGGGAAACAGCAAAGATAATAGTCCCTCCATCCTTTATTCCAAGACTCTCCCCTATTCGTAGAAAGATTGATTGGCTCAAGGATATGGACCTCGTTTGCAATCGCTCTGACGACCTAGACTCTGGGCCAGAATCCATCTATGCCTTCGAGATTGCCCCGAAACTGCAGGTTCTGCATTTGAAGGGTATGCATCCAGATGCTATCATTCGATTCCCCACTACCAACCTCATTTCCTTCTCTGACCAACGCCCATGGTCTGGAGACAGAATGACCCCCGAATACTTGGCTATAGTCAAATCCGCTCAAAAGCTCCGTTCATTTTCATACGTCGATTACGGTACCGCCGGCCCAATATCAGCATCACACTCCCTTGCCTTCATTGCTAATTCGTCTTTAGAAGAGCTCTCTACATGTTCTCGAGACTTCATGCGTAGCGTTATCCTCCCAGCGTTAAAGGAAGTCACGCTCAAAGCTTCGCCCAGTGGAACCATACCTTTCCGATACCCGTGCCCGATAGATGCCCTCCGTGGGCTTCATGAGATGCTTATCCACTCTCAGTGCTCGCTGACGCAATTAACCCTCTGTGAGGCAGCTCTCTATGAGAACCTTCATGCCATTTTGCGACTTTCGCCTCAATTGGAGGAGTTTTCAAGCTACATATATCAGCGGTGGACGGACGAGTATGACCGTGTGATGTGTGATCTCGTAACCCAAATGAAGGAGACAGTTATGGTGAGAGGTTCACCTCAGCATTGTTTGGTCCCATCTCTCCAACAGTTCGCTATTGAACTGAATGGACTCCACTTTGCTACACTCTCTTTCCTCGACCTGACCTTCGTCGAGATGGTTGCATTGCGGGTGCACGGACCATGTGTTACGCAATGGCTCACAAAGCTTATCCTATGGGTGTCGGAATCCGCTTGGACTTGTCTCGATGAGGACGATGTGCTTGCTCTAGAGAAGCTGAAGGACGAAGGCCTTGATGGTTTTGTACATGTACATTAAAGAACTCTCAGTGTGACGAGAGGGAGTCTATCATTAGTTACGCAGGCAAACAAAATTTTCATCATAATTTATAGAAATCTTGCTCCTTCACATTGATAAAGGCATTATCTCCTCCGGAGGTTCCCTGAACGTATACATAGAATCCACAAAATCATCCCACTTCTTCTCAGTGAGAATCGGCGCCTTTACCCACTTGGCCACACTCATTCCCTCAACCCATTTATTCATGTTTTCCGCAGCATTCGTCATCACTGCATTCTGCATGTCGGCGATCCTAGCTCGGGTGAGGAGACCAGACTCGAGGTACCAGCCGACGTCCTTCTGAATGGCAAAGACTTCATATATATCCGCAAGAACAGTGGGAATACCTTCGACTAAAGCACTTTCGTACGCCATCCGGTGGCCAATGGCTTCGACGAGATCTTTGGAACGAGGAAGGATATAGTCGGCGTATTGCTTCGACCGAGCTCCGTATTTCTTGGCAAGGACCCGGGCTTCTTCAAACACACCTTGTTCGTCTGTTCATAAAATTGGTTAGTCGTCCTGTAGATGCAGTTTGGCAAGACTGGAATAGACTTACGCTGGGCGAGGAGACTGGTGGGGTAAAGAGGAGCCGGGACAGAGTATTTCTCCTGGAGTAGTTCCGAGGCGAGGCCTGTCATCAAAGGGTAAGAATCAAGGCGAAGCGAAGAAAATATCACCAACGGATAGCTAGAACGAGGACATCACCCTCAGCAATGACAATACCCCTTATCTCAGCCTAAGTGCGGATCAGACAGAGGCTATCGTGAAGTAGAGAATTGAAACTGACGAATTGCGTCACAATCTGGTTGTAGTCAAACAAACCCTGTGCACCAAGTCTCTCCGAAAGGTTGAAGTGGGCAGTCTGCGCATGTTCCATAACCACCGCCTTGTAGATGGTGGCAATTGCATGTCTCGTGTGACGACCCGCAACGGGATCCATAAATTGTTTAATTGCATGCTTCGTCCACGCCTCAATGACATATGTCTGCGCGACCGCAGTGAAGATGGGGATTTGCTGGGTGCGGAAGCTGATGATGGGCTGGGCAGGAATGCCGACTTTACGACGGACGGAGTACTTATATGCGATGTGGGCGGCGATTTGCGTAGCTGGAAGAGTGAGTGAAGCTAGAGCGAGAGTACCGACAGAGACACGCCAGATGGCGGCAAGGAAGTCATCATGCGTCGAAGGTTTGTCACCAATGGGTCCGAGGAGTGACCATTCCGGAAGGCGTACCTGGGTGAAGTGAGTTATGGCATGGTTTACTGGGGTGGCGCCGTGACGAGTCGGAATTAATCTACGTTGATCTGTTTTTAGCCTAGGAGAATTTTATTTTTAGGTCGACATACTTTACGGTGATACCTTTGGACATGTTAACGCCGTCGTTGAGTTGGACAACGAAAGGCCTGATACCACGCTTCTCACCACCGACGAGGAGCTGCGACCAGACGACACCATAGCAGGGTTTACCAAGTACCGGGACAGTTGGAGGCATAAACTTTGCAGCAGCCCTGTTGGGGGAGTTAAGGATGAACGAGCCGTCAGGCTGGAGACTGGCGGTAGTTTCAAGGTTGGTCGCATCCAAACCATGACCAACCTCAGTGATAAGGAATTGACCGCTGATACGAGCTATAGTAAGCATTAATAACAAGGATACCTAGAAGACAACACGTACATAATCTTGAAATCCATCATATCCTTGCACAAAGCCAGCAGCTCGGGACGGTCGGCAGCATACGTTCCAATGGTACCGACTACAAGGTTAAGATGTATTGTCATGACAGTGCTCGAGGAACCATTGTGACAGACAATGGGGTCATTGTGGATCTTCCAAAACTTGGGACTGAGCTTGACGACATCCTCAAAGGTGAGGCCCCAAGTCTTCCAGATAAGCTCCGCGCGTTGGTACGCATTTTCGGAGAGCGCTCGGGCGTCGGCATTAACATCGACGTCGTTGAACACGGCAGCGTTGAGGAGGGGCTGAGAGGGCCAATTATGTGCGGAAGACATTGTCACGTTTGGGGGACATTGGAAGACTGGGGAAAACTAGGTCGATTAAATAAGGTGACTTGGATCTTTACGACAAACTGTAGACAGGACATATGTTGTCCGGGGGGATAGATTCACGGTTATCTCTTCAATGGAACACAGAATGCGGGACATGCAGCATGGTATAATTTCCAATGTCCCGTCGACTTGCCCTGATCTGAATGTTGCACTGGAGTCCGGCTTAAGTGAACTCCATTTTGATTCAATTTTGGCAGTAGAGGGGCTAGTATTTGTACCATCCACGCCTATATGTACCGCCACGCCGAATGCGCATGTAAAAAAGCGATGCAGGCCCTTTAAGTGAAGGTTAATCAAGTTTGAACCAAGACACGAAGGGAAGAAAACGCATGTGTTGTACCACGTACAGTTGATGCCTACGAAGTTAGAAGTCACACAAAGGACGCCAGACGAGAAGTAAAAGCATTTTGAGTAAGTGGACGAAACTGAAGGACCAACTATTCCAGAAGGTTCCTCAGTAGCGCGCAAACTTGACAAACATGTTCTCTGTCAATGTGGGCGTCGGCGGAGGCGATCAGGAGAAATTAGTCACCGCGTTTGTAAAACAGGAACCCGATAGATATAAACGATAGCACAAGTTGGGCTAGTACTGTGGCAAGGCACTGGCGGAGTCCATGAGGTTCTTGACTTTACGGACATGATTAAACAAAACCCGGGGATTCAGAATTTAAACTGTAATTGTAAGAGCAAGAAGGTATAGTGAGCAAAGAACTGGCTAGATAATGGATGAACGACAAACTGCCAACAAAGGCTACATCTTTCTCTATACTGCGTCCTTGTCGGAGTGCTTAGTTTATTTTCCGCTTGTGCTAAACAAATGTATGCGCCTTGCATCTGTCTGCAGTAACCATCAAGGCACGCCGGCTTGGTACGGAAAAAGGATAGATACTCACCTCTCGGAAACAATCACCTCTTGGAAGTATTGATCCCCTTGTAGGGTGCAACGAGCTGCGCATAAGTCAGGTGCAGAACGCGTCGACGGAGACAGCCAGTTCCAAACATTCTGGGACCACTAGGAGGTGCTGCCATCGATATAACCAGTAAAAGAAGGGCCGCCCATTATGTCGTTATCGCTACTGAAGCAATGTAGGAATGAAAGGCAGACAGGAGAGTAGGAGAATGTCACGGTGATATGAGGTAACCCAGTTTGAAACTCCGGTCCTTCGTCTTGAGCACGAAGAATATATGTAGTGTAAATTCATGCGACCCAAAAGCTATAGACAATGTAAGTAATCAGACATCTCGTTCGACTGATTTCTGGGAAGGGTAGTAGAAAATGGAATCGGGATGACCCACGGCAGGGCCGTTGACTTCAAATTGTTGGAGGGCCATGCAGATGAAAGACTGCACGATAGAGTTTGTTTTTGTATGACGAGAATCAGGGATATTTGAGATTCCGCACTATTTACAATCGCCCCAAATTCTCCAAGCGAATCCGAACAAATTTCCTTGCGTTGCTCGTGGGAATTATTATTACATTATATGATAATACTGTACACAAACCAGATCAATACCTTTGTAGGGAACATGGCCGACGTTGACTACATCAATCTCCCGTTCCTCTTTAATATGTATGCCTAAGGCAATGGAGAATTTAGCGTGTACAGCCTGTCATCCAGTGGCAGATCGGCTTCGTCGGAGGGTCCTCGCCATTGAATAGACGACACCACCGAATGGTTTCGAATGGGGAGGTAGTATACATGTTGAAGATTCAGGATAAGCCTGGACACAACCAAAATCGTGATTGAAATAGAGACCCCTTGGGGGATTTGCAGCCAAGGAACCTGTAAAATCATATTCAAAACCGAAAATAAGCGGGATCGAAAGCCTGATCCTACGTGAAGTACTCCTTTGCTGTACCTGCCGTGCCTAGTAACGTAAAATGCTGTTGCTACGTTGGCACTGAACGCACACTCGATACTGAGAAAATGCGTCAAAAATCATCGAGTTACGATGAAGGAGGGACGTCTTACATAATGAAATAGTATATGCTGTCGCGAAAAAGAACGTCCAAAACTGACTCTCCGGTTAGAAGTCCCCTTTCCCGGATGTGTCTGAAGGCAACTAAAAGTGCCAGACTAAAGAGGACGGTCTCAAGAACCATGGGGAAGAGGTAAAAAGTCCAATAATAGTGTGGGACACCCGAAGCGATGCAAGCATGTACACTGGACTGCTGCAAAACTACAGCTATAGTGAGTAACCTTCTATATGAACATGGATGAAACGTGGCCAGACCTTTGACTGTCCTAAATGAGAGGCTGAGCACAGTCACCATTGAAATTAACTCCCCGAAGAGAAGGACGCCGACTAGGGTGAGGATTTTCTTCGATGCTTCGTGCATCGCCACCACTCTAAGACTCATCACTGCTCCCCCAATACAGATAAGGAGTGCGTTAAAGTACCCCTGAAAACGAAAGAAAACATCGCCTTAAAGATCATCAATAGTGGTACGGATAACATAAGATGCCTCTGCTCACATCTAGATAGAAAGCTGACGCCAATGAGTGCATTAAAACACCTGCGGACTCACATCTGAATAGCATAAGTTAAAGAATGTCCAAGGACTAGGAGAAGCTAAACATTGACACTCACTAGCTCCGAGTGATAACCCGTAATGAACACTGTGAATCGTTCGTTCAATGAAAGACCAAACGATACACGTAGAGACTGACGGATGCCTTCAGCACTAATGCCGGCAATCAGGTGGGGGAGATATTCAATGAGAGATAACACGTACATCAACAGAAATTCCCCCAAGTAACGATTCTGAATGCCTCAATGTCAGGACGAGACAGTGACTGACAAGGTTCGTGCTGACCAGGATGAATAACGTTTTTGAAGCCGACCACTGCTTGCTCTGATGATGGTAAGCCTCTAGGTTGTGACTCGCGAACGAGAATACCTACCCAGATGTATTCCACCTGTCTCGTTCATCAGAGTATGAGAAGAAGAACTATGAAAATGACACACCTCCTGGCCAAAAGTAATAACTAGGCAAGGGTAGTCAACAATGCGCACGCAAACAAATTCGTTACAAGTTACCATGATCATACAAAACGACTGTGGTGGCCACCACTAAAGAGCGCGGTCAGTCTTTTTTGGTACTAAATATGGTACCGGGGGCGAGGCTTACGCTGGCATATTCGAACCACGTCCAGGCCTCTGACTATCTCCTCGTCGGCCATGATGGTAGGGGTAATGCATGAAAACGGACCCTACAGTTTTTACATCCCAAACCGTGTCTCGGATAGATGACATCGAATCTCCTATGGTTGCCTCCTTTAGCCTAGTCAACAGGAGAATAATTGATCGGGACGCCAAAGTCAGCGATCAACGAGTCCTGCGAACACAAGAGTAACATGGATATTAATATACGAAAAAGCTGGAACAACATGAATGAACCTGCATTGTCAGTTCACCTCGATCCTCCTGCAAGACAGGTTGGAGGAGGATGACCCCTTTGGAGACGAGATGGCGCAGTTGCATGATAGATCTCGGAGACGCGATCATTCGGACGCAGCGGCGCGCGCGGCTAGGAGCGTTTCGACCTGTTTCGACCAAATAATATGTGCAGATCTGTATTGGAAAAGAGCTCGTAAAATATGAACGTTTTTCCTTGGCAGGTATTGGGTTCCTAGCTATGGTGGTGCCTTGATATCATCTCCAAGGATAAACATTGTTGAGGACAGGTACGAAGAAATTTCTATAACAGAATGGACCGGTACCTTGCTCGAGAGGTGACACGCAACGAAAATTCGAAGCAGCATTTTATTATTCATTCTACGTATCAAATAAAAGAATCTGTAGGACGCATGAGTTCGAATGACGCTGGCGAAAAAGACTGACTTACACCACGGAAATGCTGCTGCTGAACGTGTAGTGAAACGGTGGCAAATACGTTGCTGTTGTCAGGCCCCGGTAGATAGTTACAGGCTCAGAATCCTCCACGACGATCAAGCCAGCTGGCCATGGGATATTGACAGAGCAAATACCAAAGCCTGTACTGAGCCGGTTGGAAAAAAACGAGGCAAGGACAGCAAACAGCCAGAAGAAAGGCGAAAACATTGCATTTGTTTGCTTGGTTGGGCTTGATGAATTTGTCGCTGCGTGCGCTGTCGGGGCCTGTTGAACCCAGTGGCTGCTGGGCAACTCAATTACATCCACCCAAAATTGACGTCGCTGGGCACGATGACGGCGTCGCTTCGACGCCGTGTAAGACGATGGCGTCTGCTACCGCTCGTCGAGGGTCCGTGCGCGACCCAGATTTCCCACGTCTGCGTCTGACATAATATCTCACCGCCCACGTTCTCCTCCATCCGTGCTCTCCTCGTTGCTCCGAAAGCTTCAGCACTACACTCTCTTATATTTTGGTTACGATGGACATGGAATCACAACAACAGCTCATGCAGCAGCCTATGATGGGTGACCAACAGCAGGAAGGTGGCATGGATGAGTCGTACTACACAAGCACTGACGACTCGACGTTGACGGGCGGGCTGCCCATCAACTTGGATTCGCTTCGAGACGGCCCACCTGGCACGAAGCCGTTCTACCCGTATTCGACGCTGATTCGGTGAGTGTGGCATCTGTTTAGCATACAGTCTGCTCAGTCTTCGCTCTGTTGTTCCCTGCAGCTACGCCATCAAAGGTTCGCCTAATCAGAAGCTCCTGCTTGAAGATATTTACTACGCTATTGAGTCTCGGGTATGTGGCATACAGTTTACTTGCAGCAGCAAAACCTAAAAGTCTGCCCAGTTCCCCTATTTTCGAACGGCACCGGCTGGTTGGAAGGTGAGTTTGTTGTGATGTGCCCTGCATTTGTTACGTGTAGGATAATTATTTGTGGTCGTATTTGATGGTGCGAGACGCGTCGCGCTGTTGATGCTTGACTGGTCCTATTTGTTGTTTTCTCGACAGGCGTGCGATACACATGCTGACACACCTTTTTTTCTTCTTGCAGAACTCGGTCCGCCACAACCTATCCTTGAATCCATGCTTTGAGAAGCTTCCTCGCCCACTCACTGACCGAGGCAAAGGCTCCTACTGGGTGGTGAACGACAGTGTCGACCCCCGGACAGGTGTACATCGTGTGCGCAAGAAAAAGACTAAGGGCGCAAAGGCAGGGAGCGGGAACAAGTCAGATGGCGGTGATGGTGATTACCAGCCACCTTCTGGCTTTGAGGATCCGAATGCGTACGGTACTCCTCCTATGCCAGGGCCTGACACCGACGGCAGTCCCAATAGGGCACCGCCGGCGCCCTTTCCCCCCTACCCAGCCCCGTAAGCATTGTTTACTTGGTCTGTCCTTTCTTATTCTGACCTCCAAATCTTCATAGTTTCGATCCTAATTTTCCTATGATGGCTGGCATGCGATTTCCCATGCCTATGCCGATCTCACCTGACGAAGGTCTTGAGATGGACGAGCATGGCAACATCAATTGGCACCACGCTTGGTTGAAGGAGATAGGCCATCTGCAGCAGGTTACCCAGGAGCAGGAGAAAGCTGGCGCCGACCAGGAATGGTTCAGGATGATGCTGTTCAAGGTTCGGTCTGCGCTGATGCCTCCCATGCCTTTGGGGCCCGATGGAACGCTACAGATGCCTCCGCATATGATCCCCGCTCATGCCCCGGAGGATCAGAGTCAGATACAAGTAGCGCAACAGGTGCAGTAGGAAGGGAAAGCTGTTTATTAAGTTTTATTCGTGTTCTCCATCGCTGTGGATATGCTTTCTTTTCTTTTTTACTCAACTCGATTGTACAACTAATTGTTGTTTCGGTACTATGGATACTGCATTCTATTGAACATTGGTAGAGAGATTCTGAAATGCAATGACTGTTAGGCTAAGTCAAAGGGCTGACGTTGCTGTTTATTTGCTTGGTCGGGTTTTCCTGTCTTTGATAAATAATTGTCGGCAAATGTTGAAACCAGTGGCTGTAGACACACTACGCCCCTTCCTCTTGTTCCCTCTTCCCCTCCCTCCACTTTGTTCAATTCTTTTCCAACTTTTCTATACCTCGCTTCATGGCCCGTTATGTCCAGCACGGTCCGTGCGCTGTGGTCCAGCCTTTCCCACGGCGAGTCTGACATAAGCCCCACTTGGCCTCGTTGATTCGCCCTTCATCATCAACGTCCCAGCTCCCATTAAACGCCCTTCAAATTCAAGGTTTTACCACCCAGTTCTTGGTTCTTTTCGAAACGGTCTAATGGCGCAAACGATGACGATTATGGGGGACATGGGGGAACAGACGCAGAGTGATATGTCGGTTTATTATCAGCCCCCACCGGAACCAGAGAACGATGCCCAGGTTACTGGCGGCTTACCGATTAACCTTGATTCGTTGAGAGATGGGCCACCGGGGACGAAACCGTTCTATCCGTATTCAACGCTGATTCGGTACGTCGTGTTGCGTCGCTGGAAGCTTTCGCAGATATTAATTGAATTATATAGGTATGCCATCAAAGGGTCGCCCAACCAACGATTGCTCTTGGAAGATATTTACTACGCTATTGAGTCCAGGGTGCGTTTACCATCTACCTGAGTCTTGTGCTACAATTCTAATCATGTTCTTAGTTTCCCTACTTCCGCTCCGCGCCAAATGGCTGGAAAGTGAGTATTTTCAACATTTCCTCTTGTTCGAAGTGTCCGGTAGTCGATAATTGAATGATCGACGATTGGTGTCAAATACCGCGACCCGCGCCTGACCGCGAGACGCAATGTTGATGTTTGACTGGCCATGTTTACATCCATCATCACAAATTCTTTCATGCTGACGTTCTTTTTTACGTAGAACTCAGTCCGACACAACCTCTCGCTGAATCCGTGCTTTGAGAAAGTGCCCCGTCCGCTTACCGACCGAGGCAAGGGCTCTTACTGGACGGTCAACGAAAACGTCGATCCACGTACTGGTGTGCATCGAGTGAGGAAGAAATACAACAAGAAGGGAGGTAAAGGGCGCAGCTCGGAGGAAGTTCAGGATATGGAGAATCATACTACCGAGACCTATGAGGATCCTAATGCCCAATATGTTTCGCCCGAGGGAGAGGCCACTCAGCAAACACAAACACCTTTTCCTCAGGCTTATCCTCCTCCCCCTCCGTGCGTAATGCTATCATTATCTTGATGCATGATCTCACATTTATTGACAGATTTGACCCCAACTTTATGCTTGGTATTCCGCCGCCCGTTCAAATTCCAGGACCCATGCCAATATTAACCGACGAAAACATGGAACTTGATGAACACGGCAACGTTAATTGGTACCATGCTTGGATCAAGGAGATTGGCCATCTACAGGTCGTTACAACGGAGCAGGAGAAGGCTGGTGCTGACCAAGAATGGTACAGGATGATGCTGTTCCGAGTAAGGACGGCTCTTATGCCTCCACCGATGCTGACTGAGCTCCCCCCACACATGGTTCCTCAGCAACCTCCTACTGATGGGCAATAAATGACCTTCGGACTTTAGTTTTATTTCCCCGTTATCGAGATGTATAATACCGCCCATTGTATTCGTTATACTTACAAGCATAATACTCCGATTATGTCTAGGCCTCGAGTCTGCCCAGTGATGAGTCAGGATGAGCTGCGAATGGGATTGTCAGCAATGGAAAAAGGAAAAAATAATTCGGAATTCGATGACTCCACAGTGTCTCGGCCGATCTTCATTTTCGGACTTGGGCTTGTTTTCCACTACATTTCTTCATTTTCTCCCTTCCTTTCCGCCATCCAGCATGTCTCCTACTGCTGTGTATTCTGCATATGTGCCTCCAGCAGCAACGCCAGTAAAAGGGCCAGCTCTTGCCATCGGATCCCCGTCGACGGCTCTTGATGGACAGTACCAGTCGATGGTAACAGACTTGGAGGCGTCGAGGAAGGTTGACCGACAGATGCTCGATAGAATCGTCGACGGAGGTTCGTTTTCTGTGCCAAGGTCCTACAGAGCACTGATAGCCTAGCAGCTACCTCACTGGTGGCCTCGACTTACTCATCGATTCACGTCGCTCTCTCATCTACCGACTACGATG